>NW_018128097.1:638332-688497 GCF_001952655.1 Monopterus albus
GCAGGAATTACCTCTCATATAGTGTGTCCAGTGATCTTACTTCCAGTTTGAGCTGTTTTCCCTTTCTAGTTATGATAAAGTGATATTTCTGTGGTCTAAATGCCTGGGGAGCATTGCAACACCAGGTAATCCCCTTTTATATTCAAATGACATTGTGTATAACCTGCTCCTTTGAGATCTGGCTCTGAGGTGTGTATATGTTCTTGTGTATGTTCATGCATTTTTGCTTTTGTGTGCACACTATTCAGGATTTGCCTGTGGTTTATTTATGCAGGTAATTCCATTGAGAGAAGCCCTCTGTCGAGCCAGTGTACAGTCTACATGTGCACTTTGTAGCCATATGATCTAATAGGGTTAAAACTCACTGTCAAAGATGTATGCTTGCTGCTGTGTTTTGGTTCCAGTGATGAGGCCTCTGGAGAGGTGGGGTAAACTATCTGTGTGTGTTAGTCTATGTGTTTGTGCATATGAATGATCTGTTTTAGCAGAAACCCTGCGCTGACTGTTAATCCTGTGCCTACCTGGACTTGGTGACCTGACAGAAAATGAAACACTCGTCTGCCCCCCTCTCTCTTTTATAAGCTTACAAATCTCTCCACAACTACTGAGACTACAATACAGCAACAGTGTGGCCATATGCCAGTAAATATGAACGTGTACGTATGTGCACACTTGGTTATTTGGCCCCCCGAGCCTCTGTGTGGGTATGGAAGTTTGCTTTTGTGTATGCATGCCTCAGTCAACATTCATGTAATAATAACATTATGTAGTTTTTTTTTTATCTTCTACTGTACAAAAATGATAACGAGTGAACACTGTTATTTGGATAACACCGAGTGCCTACAAGGGACATGTATTCAGAGGACAAAAGGCCTAGTTGTCAAGAGGAAAGTAAAAAATTTTGCAACAATTTACACTTTGACTCCATCTCTGGGCGCTTTAGGAAATGTTAATTTAAGTTCCCATTATAAAATGTATTTAAGTCAGACTAAGAAGTAATTCCATTATTCTTGGAGGCAGCTGGGGCTTCTGTATCCGTCGAGATGGTTTGCTGCTCCCTCCTGAGACCTGTGGGTTTTCCCATCACTTTTAAAATCAATTATCTTTCTACCTCCCTCGCCTCTCCAACTCTCTCTAAGTACTCTCCTCATATTCTTCATTAGAAAACCCACCACTTCACCCATAGCTCACTATGAACACCTCAACTGGAACTCTGTGTATTTTTAAGTGTTCGTGGCATGTTCAAGTGCTTCTCTCTGATTTATTAATATGTCTTATGCAGTGGTGTATAGCTGTTGGCCTGCACAGATTGTTCTCTGTCAGCTTTTTCACAGCATCTAGACGATGTCACCGCCTTAGATATAAATAGGGAGACAATCTGTGACTGGCCAAGGTACCCGTTGTTGCACTAAAACCACAACAAAGATGCTGCTGTACCGCTGCTGAGGAGCGGCTGCAGCCCTTGGGAGAGATCATGTTGTTCTCCCTTGTGTGCCAGCTCACAAACATCTCACCGTACTAACTGAGGGGTATAAGCATGGATGGGCTTGACGGCTGCTTCCTATTTTAGTCATCGGCAGGTAGGCGGATGAGTTGAACTGCGGAGGATCTCTGTGCAGCAAAGTCTTCGTCTAATTAGTTTGTCTAATTATGTCTTTGTGCTGGAAATTTCTCAAATTAGTGGTATCGTGCAGAATGTGAGCATGCTCATTATGGTTGTCATGAGAATTGTTGCGGTCATTGGAGAAGAGAAAGAGAGAAAAGGAGTGTCATTGGAACTGAGCGGTCTCCACGGTCCAAATCCCTTCATCAAACACAAATATCCTGTACTGGGAGATGTAGCACCCAGCATCATCCCATGACTTGCCAGGGAAACTTGCTTTTGCCTGTGACACACTTGGTACCCAGCCCCAGCCACCCCCTTCCTCCTCCTTGAGCAGGGGCGACCACCTATTTGTGGCAGACCGCAAAAAGGCCCCCTTTGATTTGCGTGAGAGTGTCACAGCATCAGGGACATAAGTTCCTCACATGGAGACAGGTTTTGATTTTCTCTCCTTGTGAGGTGCTACGGCTTTAAGGATGAACACCCCCATCCCACCGCCCCCACCCGCCTCCTCGCCATCACCCATGACTTTGACCTGCTTCTTCTGGTCACCAAGTGAGGACAAACATCTTGGTTCCCCTGCCAGCGACCCAACCGTTTCCCTCATACCGCTCCGCTTCCTTTCCCTTCTTCTTTTCTCTCCTTCCTTTTCTTCATTCCTCTCCTGCCATTCCTCTTGCTCTCTCTCATTCTCCCTCTCCCTCTTTCTCTCTCTCCCTCTCCTTCCCCCACTCCTGGGCCTACAGTAATTGGTATTCCGAGTGGCAGCTGGGATCCATACAAACACAGCAGACAGAGGGAGAGAGTGAGCGAGGCGAGGAGTGTGTGTGTGTGTGTGTGTGTGTGAGAGAGAGAGAGAGAGAGAGAGAGAGAGACAAGGAGACAGAGAAAAAGAGAAAGCCAGCAAGTCAATACGCTGGTTCATTAGAGCACTGAGTCACAGTGGCCGCTGCCTCGTTTGTTTGTGTTTGTCCAATACTCTGTCTTAAGCAGAGCCCACCGCCTCTGTCCGCTCACACTGGCAAACCTGACAGCAACACACCCCAGGCTGCCTGGTTGCCTGTGATATGGGCTCTTCTGTGCCTGTGAGAATTTGGACATACCAGCTTATGAAATAATTACCAATCAATAGCTCTGAGTGAAGCAAAGCGAGGTCTTTTCTCAAAAGCACAATTTCAACTTCATACCTAGGATAGGGCCAGTATGGATATTGGGATGATACATATTTGCTTTCCTGTATGTTCCTCTATAATCTTGCTGAGCTCGATTTATGTTTTCCATGACTGATTATGTGTCAGCAATATGTGATTTTTTTTTTTTTTGGATTAACCGTGGCGTTGATGATACACACAGTGACAAAAAATAGCAGGTTTGATTATGGCAGCGGATGTAAAGACGACAAGCCAGTTTTCTGAAATGGAATTTAGAGACTAGTAAAAAAAAAAAAAAAGAGAGTGAGGCTCCATTAGGTAACAAAAATAGATTTCTGCAGTTATTGAAAATGTGAAAGTGGATGTTCCTAAAAACAAGAGGGAGGACTGTTCTGTGGTCACAGCAAGCTGAGAGCAGACCACTTGTCAGGATATTGAAAGAGGGAGGCAGGTTAAGAGAAAGGAATGAAATGACCCGTTGTTGTCTTCAAGGCCAGTTTATTTTGTAGGAAATAAGAATATGACGGTGACTGTATTGTTGTCCGTCCTGGGCTGCTGGCTCCCAGGGCCCTCATGGTGCACAGTGACCTCTCATTACCACTGCTTGAGGGAGCGTGAAACGGAGGAGATCACTCCAAAGGGCAGCTGTGTAGATGCGCCTAACCTTTTAAACCATCCGAATACGTCAACCATACAAATAACTCATTAACCTTATCCATTTAAATCAAAAACTCCTGCTTCTAACCTGCATCCCCTTCTTCTCTCCAGTATTAGATTTGTTTAATTGGCCATTGCACATGATGAAAATGGCAAGTCTGTTTGCAGTGTGGTGTGGTAAAGGCAAGCCATTCAACAAGGCAGTGGGGATTTGGCCCCCTTAGGCCCTGAGACATAGCAAAACTGGTTTAACATTTGAGGAGAGGGAGAAGGGAAATGGGGGGCTGTGGAAGTGATAGTATGTTAGCATGTGTGTGTGAGTCTGTTGTGTAGGAAGTGGCCTCCAGCTCTGCCCAGTAGCACAGGAGGGCATTGATTGGAGGAACTCAATAGCTCAGGCCTTTTAATCACCTTGCTCAGAGGCTGCATTGTCCCACAGGCCCAGAGAATAAGTGCTGCTAATACCCCTGTGCATATACACACAGGCTCCCAGGCTTCTGCAGCCCCTCACAGACCCACACAGTCACTAATCAATAGGCCTGATTACCAACAAGGAAGCAGAGTGGGCTTTGTTCTCATTTTTCCACAGAAATGCTTGCCCAAATCAAACCACTTGCCAGCTTCTTCGTTCATTTAGACACAAGATGGCTTCAATTTGAACTTCAGCACCCAGACCTGGATCTGTTGGTGTCAAAGGATTGTTCCGTGAGTCTAGAGTGACGTGATGTTCTGACCCAGTTGTAAAGAAAACATTTAAACATACACATCAGGCTTCTAAAAATGGTATTTCTCTCTCCGTCTCACTCTGTGCACTCCCTCTCCTCTCTGCCTGCTCGGCTGTCATATCTCTTTATACTGTTTAGAAATGCTGTACATTGTGTTACAGGGTTGTGACTGATAGCCTGCCAATTTCAGCTGTGGCACATCAGAGAAGCTAACCCCCTCCTCCTGAACACAGCGAGACACGCATTAAAGCTGTGACAGTGTGCTCCTTTTACTGCTCTCACTGATTCCATACTGCCTGATTAAGTGTTTCACAGAAAAGCCAGGCTTTTGTTTATTACTGGTAAAGGTCCCCTGGAAACACAGTGGCCAAAACTGCAACATACAGGAGCATCTCGATGCAAGAGAACACAGAAACTCCCTCCCGGCATGGTTTTGTGTGTTGTAGACAAGCTGCACCTTCACATAAGCAGCAGACAAGAATTATTGTTCTCTCTCATCAGAGATTCTGAGGCCATTTATATTTCCATCTGTGCAGCCTATCAATAAGCCTCTAAGCTGGGTTTCAAAAACTAATAACATCAATGACTTTAAAAGGAAAAACAAATATCAAAGAAAGGCAGCGTATTAGCAAGCAGAGATGGTGTGTGAATATTGAGATTTGAGTTTATAGACAGTCTGAAGAGCAGAGTAGGGCTGTTGTTCCAGCCCATGCCCTCCTCATTATTACCCCCCAGTACATGCTAGCACATTAAACACACATTCTTATGCTGACTGACACCCTTCTCTGCGTTTTTCTATCTTGTCTCTTTAGCTTTTCTTCCCTCCTCTCATTCTCTCTCTCACTTTTCTCTGTGTATCTCCATTCTTCTCCTTCTGTCCTCTGCTACCCCCTCCTTCCACCCTGCCTGCCCCTGTCCTTTGGTTTTGAAGCCAAGTAAAGGAGTCGCCTTCTGAAGCAACAGGGAAATAATTTGTGGCTCAGAGAACAAAGGGAAATCTTTACTGTGAGGGTAATGGAATGGATTTTCTGATGTGGATGAAAAGTCTCTTCATTTTAGTCTCATTTTGAAAAACAAAATACTGATAAAAGACCATGATTTAAAGAGAAGAATAATAAGGGTGTTGGATCTGATGGATAAAATAGATTTCTTTCTCGGGATCATTATTAAATTTAAATAACTTAAAGAGACACATAAAAAAATCACTAGCTTGTATTCACTATTTTTCAGGTGCTTATTTACATCTATATTTGTCATTGTTGTATTTTGGTGGACACAGTTGTGTTGTAGAAGTTTGCATCCAGATTGCAAACCTTTAGGACTAAAATCCAAGTTTAAAAGTGTCATGTGTAATCCACTGTGATCACATACTGACTGTAAATTCCTCAAAGCCCTCGACAGACACTTATTGAGCTGTTATCAATGATTTGCTTGTGTTTTCGCTCAAGCGACTGTGGACATATCAGCAGGACATTTATTGTGCTAGAAAAGAATTAATGAATAAGTCAAAGAGGCAGTAGATAATAATGGCTGAAATGTGTTTCATTAAAGAGAGAGATAAGTGTTTGTTTAAACTTTGGGAACAACTGGACACTGATAGAAGATTGTCAGTCTGGGAACTTCAAAACCTTGTACAGGACACAGACGAATAGTTGAAACAATTTTAAGACATTACTGATGTTGTGACTATTTAAAGTAATGTTTTGTGCAAATGTTTTTATGCTGTGTTTGCACTGGTTTGGGGTTTGTACTTTGGGCTGAACTGTTGAATTAATCTGATGGAGCAGAAAAATAACAAAAAACGAGCCCATAGATAGGAAGTATCGACTTAGTAAGAACTGCCATGGCTAACGTGCAAGCAAATAAACATGCTGCAGGCACATTAACATTCTTTTGGGGGTGTTTTTGTGGTCAGCTGAGCTTTAAGTTGAATATTCACACTTCTTTTAGCTCTGTTTTTGTCTCCACCATCTACTGGGACAAATATCTGGCTCCTTAGTGCGCCGCTGTAGATTTGGTTTGACTCTTCTGTTTGATGCTTTGCAGGTAACGTATTGTATTCATCCGAGCTTTTTAGCCTAATAAAATCTGCCAACAATTGTTCATGAGAGTGACTCAATAACTGTGCGGGTGGTAAAACAAAACAAAACAAAACAAAAAAAGAAGCAATGATCTAAGTGTTACCAGAGGAACTGCAGCGCTTGGTGATTATTCTTGTGACTGAGGGACTTAAATTATATAGAGTGGTGTCATGCAATGTTAAGTAAATTTTTTTTTTTTAAATTTGAGATTTCTACAAAGCCAGCGCCTGTTTCACCGTTTTCAGTCTTTATGCTAAGCTATGCTAAACTACTGTCTCCTGGCCCTGCAGTACTAAACAACACCTAGGAGAGTGGCAACAGTCTTCTTATTTATCTATTAGAAATATAGTGAGTTTTCTAAAATGTTAAATTGTTTCTTTAAATAATGCTTTAATTGCATATGATGATTTTGATTTGTCAGGAAATGTTGGGAACTAAAAGCATTTTATCTTACATAACTGACCACAGTTTAAAAAAGCGAGATGATAGTTAAACAGTTAACCAGGAAAGGTTTTAAAAAATATATTCTCTTAGTTGAGGAACAAAATATTGTTTGTGCTTAACAGTGGCTTTCTAAGCTGAGTAGGAGAAAAATAAATCCTCTTCAAAACAAAATTTACAGTCCAGCTACTGAATGTTGAAAAGATTAGTAGTATTAACCAAACAATATGACCCCCGCAGATGTATAATTTTGAGCTATTTCATGTTTTGAAATAGCAAAATTTCACTTATTACACCTGAAACTAGCTTGAGGACATAGAGAGGAGAGAGCAGCAGTCAGCGAGTCCTGCAACACTTCTGCAGCCTCGACAGTGGCGTTCACAAGGCTGACCTCCTGTCTGCTGGCTGCTAGAGTCACAGTGTCAGTCGTCTATGATTCTCATCCATCCCCACACAGTCAGCAGGTGAAAAAACACATTACAGCTTTACTGTCCTTTTGTCCCCAATGCTTATAATGATGTGTTTTAGCAATTACAGTTTCCAGCTTTAAAATATAAGCTTTTCTTATTGTATTTAGCACTGACATGCTGCCAGTCATTATTTATGAACCTCAGACAATTACATTAACAGTGAAAATATCTTCAGAATGAATAACACATGATAATAATTCAATTAGCAAGACAGCTGCAATTTGTGTTTACGCCTTCAGATTGCTTTAAATCTGTATTTTTAAAGTAAAAAAAAACAAGTTAACAGTTTTTTTAAATGTGGTTTTGTGTTGTCAATGATAAGCAGTAATTGCATTATTGCACAGCTGAGCAGTAAATGAGTAAGATCTATGTGCTAATCTTAACCATTCTTTTGGTTAGTGTACCCTCCATATGGCCCCTTAAGTAGATTTCCACAATTACAGATAAAAAAAAAAGGGCCAGGATTTTTACCAGACCCGTACTTGACCTCTCAAACCCTGTGTGTTTCATTTCCCACATGATAAAAGCACTGGTCCCACAGAGCCATAGTCATATGACAGAAAAATATATTTAGGCAAAAATCTGTGCGCACAGATTAGTAAACTAAACGCACGGTTTACGAAACCGGAGCCTACTTCATACCCATAAGCCCGTAAACCACTGACTGTATATAAAAGCCATAATCATGACTCATGATTAATACTGTAGCATGTTGGGCGGAGTTGGACCAATTAGGGGTGTCTGTGCCTGAGGATAGGGCTTGTTAGAGGAGCCACCACGCGGTGCTGTTTGGAGGGTTTACTGGGAAGGACAGTAATAGAACAGGTAGCATGAATGTGTTATTATTAGGTTTTACTTCATACATCCATGCCAGGTAGCACAGCAACACTGATGCTGACCTGCTCAGATCAGCGTTTGCCACTACACTGTGCAAGGCCGTGAAAGTCAATAAATAGGACAGTTAAACCAAATAACACAGGAAATTAGCCCATGCGTCAGGACGCTGCTGTCTGCGCCTCAGGAGCTCCGTAGATTTTCTCTAATAAATAGGCGTTCAAGTGACAAAGCCCTCTAGCGTCTGCATTAATTATGACGGGAGCAGAAGAGGGATATAATGAATGGATAGATCAATAAAGCATTGAACTTTAACACAGGGCATTTCTGATTTCATAACGACGGCCATTATTAACCTTTCCCCAAACCTAACCCAGTAATTTTTGTGTTAAACCAATCCAAACCTTAATCGTAGCATTGCTGCCTTGTCAATAGGAGTAAAATGTTCCCATGTGTTGTTCCAGACGACATGGACAAACTATAAATTTTGTCAATTTATCTGGGGACTTGTTGAGTTGAGGTGCTTAATTATGTCCCAAAGAAGCAGCATTTTTCCTTTTTAATTTCATGTGTGTCCTGTTCTGTTATGATGGGCCAGAGGGTGGGGCGGAAGGGTTGGATTTAGGAATGCAAATTTTTAGCAATTCCCCCAACAAACAATCAACAATCAAGAGTTGGTTAATTGTTAACAGTTTATGAAATACAGCAGCCTTGTATTATAATAAAACCCCACTGACATGACCCTGTTTGTTGCAAATCAGAGCAAATTAGGAATCTACAGAACGTATTAAGTAAACACCGACTTACATTAATTGTGAATTAAACAAAAGAAAATAAATGATTTCATTTAAATAGCAAAGACAAAATCCAAAATATTAAATAGCTAACAATGCTGCACAACTTCCAGGCGTCATTAGAGAACATACACAAGACAATTAAAATAACTTGTTCGTCCTCTATCCAATGGGCTGCACCCTGAACGATCGTGAAACAGGTTACCCCAGTCTTTTCACTCCAGTGGTTTTGCTGCATTTATATAAGGTAATATGCATAACTTTATGATGTAAATGTGCTGTTCACTGTAGCTGTTAGACATTCAGGTACTGGTTAGTGTTAACTAAACAGCTGCTAGCTGCTTCTGTTGAGATGCTAGTTTGGCAAAGAGGTGTGTCTGTTTATAATTTCAAGGTTTTCCCTGCCATAGAAAGTCTTAGGCACAGCACCAAAATGTTTTGCAGAGCACCTTAAGCCGAATAAACATTAAAAAGTCTTTAGGTAACATAACAAAATGAATATATGCTAAAACAGGGAGCAATCTATGTGCTGCTAAAAAAAATATAGACTTTTGACTAAATCTAAAGTAAGTGTTGTTAGTTTACATCCATAAATATTGTAAGGATAATGGTCAAAACAAAGAGAGATAGAAAAAAATAAAATCACTCCAAATTTCCTTTGAATAATTTCCTCCCCAACCACCACAACCCCCTTTGATCTAGACTGCACCTACGCGATGCTTAATTTGTAAATTATGAGGTCCCGGAATGTGATGTGGTGACAGACCCGGCATGTCAGTGTGAGGAGAGGAGGCCGAAAACCGTTTCCTCATCAAGATGTGTTTCTCCTAACCTAAACCCTAACATTATCCATTATCCTAACCGCACTGAAGGGGGCACTACATGAAACCGAGTTTTTAACAGGGGGAACATATCAAAATTTTTCTCAGTGACCAGTTCATTTGCGTAGTTTCCACATTAAGGGAGCAGCTTAGAGGCAAACACTTTTTGTTTTGTGCTCTAGCCCCCAAAAAATTCACATAAGAAGACTCATGCTTGCATGTGTGAGTCATAAATTTTGAGCACAATTGATGCTAAATACATTAGGACTGTGAGGCTACGGCCTCTAATCCATTCATTCAATAGCAAGCCTGACATCATATTTGGGGCCTTATTACCCCACTACAAATTAACATTATATTCAGAACATTACAGCAACAATTTTAAAGCACATCAGAGGCTATATAATGCAGTAATGCTAAATAAGCATGTTCTTACCTTCATGTTACTCCATGCTTTGCTTCAGTCCTATGTCCATTTCAAATCCATGACTTCAGCATCAGGCTGGCTTGTACTAACTTTTTCATTAACAGTTGTAGGCTTTATAAGTGGGTCCAGCTTGGCCTGTTTAGTTTCTGACATCTGACTAGCTTTGCCCTGCTGCAACTTGAAATACTTTTGCAAATTCACCTTTTTTGCATTTTTTCCTCCATAGCTAGCATAATGTTTCACTGAATGTGCACCTGATCCAGTGTGACCTGCGTCAGCTGGTTATGTTATGGTTATGTGAGATAATTAGCCTAACTGCCTGTTTTAATGTATTTATTTATTTTAATTTTAATCTTATACACTGTTGTAAAATGCTAGTTGTACCCAAAGTACGAGAACTTGGACTTTGTATATATTAGGTTATTCATATATTCAATTTCTTTCATATTTAAATGACGTGCTGGGTCTGTCAAAATAGGTGCCAGTCAAAATTTGAGAAGTGCTGGATCCAGCTTGTTCCAGCCCAAACTAACTCCTGCACCTAAGCCCTCTAAAAACCCTGCATTTGTGTGGCCCTTACAACTGAGAAGCAAAAATATCTAACTCTATCTCATTAAATCGTAACAAGCACCACCTTGTGGTACAACCAGGTACTACAGCAAACTACTGTACATTTCCTGACATATACAACACACGTCATTGTCTTCTGCAGTGCCTATTTATATTGTTAAATTTGCACATACTGTACTGATGATGAAGAATTTATTACAAAACTGAAAAATTCATCATCAATCTCATCATAAGTTAAAGCTAATTTCATTCACGTGATACCAACCTGAAGCGTCTGCATTGGCGTTCAGCGATGCTGATATGACAGGAATGTGTCCTTTTGTTGTGCTTTGATATCAGATTTGTCATAGAATGGACAGGAGATTCATCTCAATGTCCTAAAGGATCCAACAGGAGCATTCAGAAGGATCTTCCATCCCAGCTGTCATTTTCTCTACATCTCTTTCACCAACCATGAGCAGGAGGACAGAGTCTGTGACATAGGAGGTGGCCCGTGCATACAACTATTAATCACAGGAGGTAGTAAACACGCTGTGATGGTCATTTAAAAAACAGTTCTGTTACAGAGGTTATGGTGCCTAGCGGTTAACCTTCTCCTCTTTGATGTATAGCAGCGTGGATTTTTAGAGCAGGAGGAGAAGGAGGAGAAAGAGGAGGAGGAGGAGGAGGATGGGGGAAGCATCCTCACCTAGGTTGGAATGTTCCCCTTTAGCAGCTTCAATCATCATTGTGCAATCATTGTGCAACCTTTTGTTTCTCTCCCCCCGATACTCCTCCTGCTAACCCCCACCATCGTTCCCTTCCTCTCTTTTTCACCCTCCCTCCTGTCATCTGAAATGTGCCCTGCATAAGTGGAGGCAGCTGCTTAAGTGCTGAGAGAGGGAGTAGAAGGGGAGAGTGGAAGTGGAAGGAGGGAGGTTAGGGCCGAAGAGAGAAAAAGAGAGTCTGACTCACAATTAGCTTTGCTTTCCCTCCCTGAATGCTGCAGCATCTACTCCTCCCATTGCACTCAAGGTCTCTCTCTCCCGTTCTCTCTCTTACACACATGCGCTCACGTACGCACACACACAGACACACACTTTGGCAAGCATAAATAAGCTGGGTTCAGTGTTTTACTTGAGGTTTCTGGGTTGTTGAAAATAATTTTGCATTGTGCCGCCTGGGTGCATTATTGATTTGAGAGGCTTTATTGTCATCTTGTTTTTTGTTATGAAATTTTAATGCAGACCCTCATAATTAGGGTGGCTGTATTTGATGCAGCTACCAGCCTTATCGCTTGTTGTTGTGTTTCACTGTTGGTATATGCTGGGATACTGATGCAATGCGATAAATAACAGAATAGTGACAATTGTCTCTGTCAATAAAATGTCAGATGAAATGTCTCTGGAGCTTAAGGGCAATTTGGCGAGGGTTTGTTCCTGTGTGTTTAGTGCTCTTGTGGCAGTGGGCTTCATAGCTAAAAGCACGCTCCCCTGCAGTGGAATTACATAGCAAAAGCCCAGGGCTTTTATCAGCTGTCATTCACACAGGAGAAGCTGGATACAGGCAGCAAGGCCACCACAGCACAGCACAGGACAAAAGTCTAATACTGGGCTGTAATTGTCAGGAAAAAAATGGCATTGAACAAGGTCAGAGAGGTGCTGCGGTGAAGTTGATGCACTGTTCCAATGACAAAATCATACTGTGGCCTTGATTTAGATCAGCAAATGCATTTTCAAAACAAAAAAAACTAAAATATTCCAACATCTGTCACATCAGATGGTTGATGTGGACCTATTTTAAATGTTAATACGTCAGGCGTATCTTGAGATCTGTGAGCTGAACTGAATCTGATTTGTACTCTAGATTTAACAGAAGGTTTGCAGTGATGAAGCAAGGAGGTGTTGTTTTTGCAAAAATCAAAATACATGTTTACAGTGTATACAGTATATGTGGAGGCAGGTCCAGCGATCTAGAGTCTAGAGGTTTTTGGAGCAAACTTTTGACTGCTGGCTTTAAAGGGTGGTCAGGGAAAGCGAAAGTTTGTCTCTCCTCGCTCATAGCACAGAAACCCTGTGTTTATCAGCAGATAATGAACACACATTCCACCTGCATGTGACCTCTACAACCTGCTGTTATCTCCAGTGGCCACTATTCACAGGTCTGCAGCTGTAGCGCCATAAATACCACAAGTAAACCTATTAATTACACCATCCTTTTGAGAAAGCTAATTGGAACTGTCAACTTTTACTTCATTAAAAGTTTTTGCTATAAAGTGGAGACTCCAAATTCAACATGAGTGTGTGGAGTAACCTTGTACATATTTTTTTTATTTGGTCGCTTCAGTGAAAAGTTACAAACCAAATATGCAACAATCTAAAATTGTGCTGATATAGACTGAGGAGAGTAGTCCATTATTAGTTCTATAGTAATCACATAATAATCCTGTATTAGTATGGGCTTGAAACCTAATGTGCATCTTTTCTGTACAAATATCAGTAAAACCCAGTTTGGGAACATCATGGATGCTGAGCCATTCAAAGTCAAAGCATTGCTCTGGGTGGAGAATGTGCCGGAGATCTGCTGCACTGCTGCAATACTAGAAAACTGTTACAATCGTGGATGCTGTGCATGTATGTGAATTTTTAAATTTGTATTTTAATCAGTGAAGACATGCTAAAAACGACATACTGCTATGTATGTAGTCATGACTAATGTCACTGCTGTTTTATTGAGCTCATATTTTTTAGGCCAGGGCTGGATTAAATTGACATGCTGACATTAACATTAATGTTTTGACCCGAGATGATTAGGGTCAAGGTTTCTGACTTTGCTGCACTAAACTGAGACAAATTCAAGGTCTGTTTGAGATTATTATGGATGTCCTTCTCTCTTCATTTTCTTATAAATATTCATGATCAGCGGGGCGGGCCGGCAGGTCAGTGTGGGATGTGAGGTTCTTCTGTCAGATCACTTAGGAAGGAAAAAAATAAAGCAGATGGAAAAATTGTAAATATTCATTCATTTTTATCATTTTACATGCCAAGCACCGTAACATGCAGTCATACACCTCTACATTATAAATAGGACATTTTTTAAAAATTCACAGGATAACTGTTGGTACAGAAATTCAGTTTTAGAAGACTACACTGGATCTCTCCCAGTAAGTCTTTCTAAACACTAACACAGACATGTGTGCACAAACTCTGTATCTGTGGATGTGCCCCAAATACAATATAAACATTGGTGACCAGAGATCACTGCCGCACAGTCTAGAAAGAAAGGCTGCAACAGGATGAATAGATTGTTAGTTAGGATTAAATTATCAGCAGGGCAGCTTTAATAATGGCCAATCAAATCAACTCCTCTCATCCCATTCAGAAGCAGATGATAGTTTCTTGATGAGCCCCAAGGATCATCCAGGTTGGCTTCTACTATGAGGAATATTCAGTGCCCCAGATTTCAAGGACAGATGAAGACGATGGTGATAATGTATTTTACAAAAGAGAGATGCAACATTGTCTGTCTGCAGATGTTGATTATTAAAGTGATTAGTAACGAGTCCACATTCAGTTAGTTATATGTTAGTTGCATGTCTGTCAGTCAGTTATTCTTCCTGGGTTGTGGCAACACAAATCAGCATTACTTGCGCCAAAAAACTAAATGACCCTGACAACACAACATGCAACAACTAGAGCCATGTCCTGTGTGAAAGCACTTGCATAATGTCATCTGTGCTGTTCTCATAACAATCCCATATTCATGAAGGGAAATATTTTGGTTATCCATAAGAAATTCTTAAATGGGCCACTAACACCCAGGAAACTGCTTGTTTACCACTCTAAAGTACCCTCGGGCAGACTGAGGGTCATACGTGCTCAGACGAACAGACTGAGAAACAGCTTCTTCCCCAGAGCTGTAGACAAACTCTTTCAGACATAATGACGTCCACAACACACGCACATTGTTATTGTACTAGTATATACTGTATTATTATAGACACATTGCTGATTGCTAATTTAATAATCCCTCCTGGCATTTAATGTATTTAACTCCACTTATTGTTGATATTTTAATTGATTGATTGATTTATTGATCTGTATTGTAGTGGAATGCTAAAAATTTAACTTTTTTATGGAGTGATAATCTATCTATCTATCTATCTATTATGTACAGTCGGTACTGTTACTGTACAGTATGAACTTGTGTGAAAAGTGTATAGGTGTATTTATTTTCCCGGAGCACCGTGCATGAGACCTGAGCAGTATAACTGACAGTCTCAGTCCTGCTGCGTCCTGATTTCTACAATCAGTAAAAGTAAAGGCTCTGAAAAATCCTATAAGCAATTGTGAATGACCCGACCTCACCAGACTCTGCCGTAAATGTAGTAAAAGTAGCATTTTTCTTAGGATTTACTGACAGTTCAGCGTTCATAAAAAGTGTTTATGTGATTCTGGAGAGTTTTGTATGTGTGCCTCTACCATGAAAACTGCTCTTTAGCCTTGTGTATAGTAAAATAACAGCACAAGCAGAAACACAAGTAGAATTTCATGCCAGAACAGGGACCATACTGTACAGCAGATGTGTCACTGTGCACAGTAGTATTCGGTATGCTCTGAAATGGCAATACAGCTAAGGCTAACTGATCAGAGCTCTCTACCTTGAAGCTCTTCAGAAGATCTGACTGTTTTCTAGTCGGTGCTGACCTGTGATGTTATCAGTCAGTAAGTAGTAAGGCTGATTGGAACAGCTGGCTGCTAAATGCTTCTGAGTATACTCCTGTTTTCTGATTTCTTTTGATCGTGCTTGTATTCGGCTCTCCTTTTCTTGTGTCATATTTTTGATGGCACTTATTCACACACACTCAAACACGAGCCTACTCACTGACACACCCCCTTTGTAACACAGCGTCATGCCCAGTTTTGATTTAAAATATGGTTTGCCATTTGTGATTGTTGTGACATGTTACAGAATTTTTTTAAAAATTGTGAAGTTGATGCACTGATTACCCAGATGCAGTTCATACTGCAACTTCTAGACATGGCAGATCCAACCTGGATCCAACAGGATAAAAGTCACAAAACAAAACATATACATTCAATTTAGGAAAAGAAACCACTAAAAAACAAACCTGCACTGACATGTTTCATTAAGTATTCAATAAGGTAATATAATCCAAAAATAAAATCATTTTAATGAATTCCTTTATTACTTTGAATTCTAATTCTACCCTGTATTTTTCAAGTTGGCGCTCGTTGCTTTCTCTAAATGTGGACATGTTTTTGCGTCAGATCGGTCTCTTCAGTTGGTCAAACATGTGTCATAGCTAGTATAACATGCTAGTCAGCTGACTGCAGAGGTGTTGATCTCTATAAGTAAATAATTGGATCGGGATAATGAGTTCTCTTTTTTTAATTTTTCTCTCATTTTTGATGTCTGTATGCGAGCCAGCACTTCACCAGAATAGCTGGGCATGTTCTTTCAGTTTTATGTCAGATAAATTGTAAACAAAATGAAAATGAACGGAAGGTTAAAAAAAGGAAATTAACAATGACAAAGTGCTTAATATATTTCATTTGCAAAAGGACTCACTGACAGCAGTGTTTCGACAAGTGCAATATGCATAAGATATATTTTGATTGTACTATTCTGCTATTACCGTCACCTCGAGAAGCGAGTGCACAGAGTTTGTACCAATACTGTCAAACTGACACAGCCCAGGTGACACAAGTTTTTGCGTCTTGTTTTCTGACACCAGCACTTGCCGAATGCATTCAAAATGCAAGCAATAACAAGATAGTGCCTGTTTACATCCACCTTATAACCCAGTTAATGAGGAAAACAAGATCAAGTATGTGTTCAATTAAAGCTTTTGCATAACCAAGAGTACTGTTCTTCTGTAGACTGAGTTTACATGATTTTTAGTTTTTGATGATCAGGTTTGGTTGGTAGAGTCTGTTGTAGCCTTATTAGTGCCACAAATTAAAAGAGAAAAAGCAGGGCCACTGTTGTTGTTTATTGTTTTTGCCTAGAGGGTTTTTTTTTGCTGCCACTCAGAAATAGCTGTTACTCCTGTTACAAATATCTGCACCAATATTTGTGCATAGAAAAATATAGTTATCTTTGATCATGAGTAGAATCTGAACATGGACAGAAGTTAGACTATACATGCAACAGTAATTCATAAGATTGACAAGCAATTCAGGTTAAGTGAGTTATTTCTACCTTAATTTGACTAACATGAGCCTGGATGTTTACATGACAGTAGAGATAATTGTAGCACCGCCTTAATCTGGGTATAATGATAATGGAAGGAGGCTAAGGAGGAGCAATTACCTACTGCCCTACATTTTAACATTAGAAATAACAGTAATATGTTACAACAGAAAGAGCCAGCTGGAAATGCTCTCAGTTGAGCCCACTGCTAATGACAAATAACGTCGCAGTGGAGAAAAATGTGAGCCTTGTCTACTCTGTTTTTTCAACAACAGTGCTGTTATGCCGAGGAACTCTGTTATTTGGGATATGAGAGCCTATCTGTTCTGCTGCTGGGGGAGCGTCTTTGAATGGCTGCCCTGGGCATCGAGCAGAACAAGGCACAGAGTGAGCTGCAGCAAGCCGCTCTGGAGGAACAGCAACACTCTTGGCCTATGCTCCAGAACGTTGTGTATACATTTGTAATCTCACCTACCCCCTGGGCTCACAAAGACACCCCCCTGTCTCTCTACCATCACCACCATGTTCTCTCATTTGTTCTCAGCCCTCATGTCCATATTCTTTCTCTCCTTCTTGTTCAGTCACTCTCATCATCACATCATTCCCTTTTTCCCTTACACAAAGATATAGTCAAGCAAATACACCCACACACTTTCTCACATTGACACCCATACACAAACACACCAAGGGCCTTGAAGATACACCCATGTGTGAAGATCACACAGTCGTAATGTGTCTGAGACACTACAGCCTGCTCAGTCGTTCTATTAATTAAAATGAAATATTGACTGTTAAGAGAAATCTTTCCATTTTGGGATCATCCACTGCTTCGTCTTTCCAGCTCGCTGCTACGCGAGGCTCACCCTGATATTTCATATTTTATTTATTTTTCTGTATGTGTTGAAAAGCAAATGTTTTTAGCTGGAATTGAACTGGAGCTGTGAGGTGTTTAACTATACATGAAGCAGAGGGCTACACGAATGCGATCCTGTCCAGGATGGTGAGCAGTTATGAGCTGTGTCATGTGTCTGCGCTTTCAACTACTCTTTAGTGTACGGGGCTTTCATCAGCCTCTGCCTCTGTCGCTGAGACATTCCCCTCTCTCTTGCTGCTCCCAGCTCCACTTCACACACTGTAATAAGGCATTCATACTCTCTCTCTCTCTCTCTCTGTTGCCCTGGCTGTTTTGCCGCACCACTACGTTGCAGTCTAAGTGTAAAAACCTGCTGTTGTATCACTGAACGTGTGCAGCTCTTTGATGTACGCACACTAATGGTATTTTATCCCATAGATACTGTATAAGTTAACTGGCTGCATTTAAGCATTCTTTTTATCTTCCAGTTCTTTGTCCTTTCTTTGACACTGCAGCTGCACAAGGTGATCGTCTTGTAGCAGCAAGGACATCTTGTGCATTGGCATGTTGTGATAATCCATGTGATGTATTGTCACCAGCTCCTGGTTAATATGCACTGCTGTTTCTTTGGGGATTAGATGTGGATGTCACGCTCAGGCTTGAAGATATCATGATATTGCGCTATTGCCTGCACTTTATTGAATCATTAATGTTTTTATTGCATTACCGATCAGTCATCATTTAACACAGTTACCATAGGACCAATTTTTTCAGCATATACCAAATGTACTGTTAACTATTTTTCTGGCTGTAGTCTGTGTGTGTTTCTTTTTAATAGGAGGCATTATAAAACATGTCTTTTAAGCTCCCACTGAGTTCAAAACAACAGGAATGTATTTTTCTATTGCGTCTTTTTCTTTTCTCAGACAGCAGCAGCTTTCACAATTGAATTTGAATGCCATGCTTTTAGCGCCAGGGTTGTTTGATTATCCACAGACAGGGAGCTGTGCTGGATTCCATTCCTTTCATCATACTTTAACCAGTGTGAGCTGGCTCCCCTGTCGTATTTTATGAGAGGTGATTTTAGTGCCTCTCCTTTATGCAGATCATTTTGGCTGTCTCTCCCCTAGTCTAGTCTTCAAGAGGTAGATATTGGTTTTGACAAGACAGCTCACCCTGCTACCTTCGCTCTCACCAGGCTGTCTTCCTGACTGCTTCACCAGGCTGTATATTCTGGGCCATATGCTAATGTGAATTACCCTTAGTGAAAAGGATGATGCTGGATGCATCTACAGGTGTTTTCAGAATGACAGGAATATTACACCGTGCTGGAAACCTCATTGACCCTTAACACTCCCATGGGGATGTGACTGGCTTTATATACTGCCACTGGGCCGAATAGGCTCCTTATATGCAGTAATACTCCCAGTTAATATCCACATCAGATGGCAGGGGTCCACATGTGCACGGGCTGAAGCAAAGCCTATAATATGAGATCTTATGCTGTCACTTACAAGATTTTTCCCTCTTCCGCTGATGTTCATGCTTCCTTAGCCTGAAGCCACTGAATGGTGTGCACTTGTACTATGCAGGGTGTGCTCCTGTTAAATGCAGTCCCTGGTAAGCTGCACATCTCCTTCACATCTTTACACATTGGTCTGATGTAAATTTAGTTAATGGGATATTTCTGGTCCAGTTTCAGCCCTGCCAAAGCTCTGCATACATAAAGTCACATATAAAAACTCTAACAGCGCATTACATGGACTCCAGAGCTCTTTACTACTGTGTCTGAAGTTAAGGTTGCGTTTGCATTCATGCACCCCTAATTCATACAGCGCTGCTGAAGAAGAGACAGCATTCTCACAGTAGGGTGATTGTGTTTCTGTGTTGGTGAACGATGAAGTCAGTCAAACACCATGTGATATTCATGTCTCTCTGTCACTCTCCTTCTTTTTTTGTTTCACTGACTAAGTAGAGGGCTTTTCGTGATTGCCTGGAGAAGTGTTTCCCCTCAACACAGCTTTGCTGTCGTCCACTTATCCCTCCTTCATCTGTGTAATTGTATGCATGATGTTTCAACTGGAAATCCCAGCTGCTGGCAGGTTGTCTGCCACTGCAGTGCTGGTTATGCTGGTAAGTCACTGGCTGAGGGCTATTGGTTCATCTTAATCTGGCAAACATCATGAAAGAAGCTACTGTAGGTAGTTTTTTTTTGCTTCTCCAGTCTATATTGGAAAAAAAAGCAGGCAGCATTTGTCTCTCCTCTCTCCCTGCCGAAACAGATAGAGTAGCTGTGTGGAATAAAGGAGATGCTTCTCTCTCTATCACACTCCATCAGCATTATTTACCAGACCTGCCAGTTGCTTTGTACAGCACCTCTCCCTGCCAAGTAGGCGACTGGCGTACGACCAGGGGCTAGTGACAACAGGCTACAGTGGAAAGCAAGGAGAGCTGTGTGGATGAGCCAAGTCTGTTCGTTCCCCTAGGCCGCTGAGTGAAGCACAAAACTCGGTCTGCTCTCACTGAGGAGAACATAACACTTTATGGATTTTTTTTTTTTATCATACGCTATGCTAGAAATGATCATAAACCTGGCCCTGCATTTTTGAATCAGACTAGAAGTGCCACTGTTGCAACATTAATAGGTTTATAATGACTGGAAATAACCATATTTGTTAACCGTGAGCTGAAGTTAAAAGGCATCGAATAACCTCAAGGTTTTGAGGGTGTTAAGTGCTGTATGTACGGTACTGGGGGTGAATCACACGTGTCAGAGAAGCTGTAGTAAATGCATGTTTCATTTGTCATCCCCCCAGCCACACTCCCATCAGCCCTCCTCACAGAACCTATGGAAACATCAGCACTCAGGGCTTGGAAACAGAAAAGTGATTTTTTTTTTTCCACTGTGTGTCACAGATGGTGGGAAAGCCTTTGTAATGCTAATATAATATCACACTGTGTCGGCCTAGCTCTGTAGTTCGCTCTGTGTACCAAGCAGCCTGGCTGTGGAGTGATTTACCAGTATGGAGAGAAAAAGACCTCCCCTGGTTCACACTGAAAAGGCTGTGTGGTTGGCGGGTCCCGCTCGGCCTGCTGCCACTAGGCCCGCCTTGACTTTATTGATTCCATGGTCCGTCCAGTGCTCTGTACTGTTAATTAACTCTGTCTCTGAGTGTTTGTCACATTGTGTGTGCTTATGAAAAAAGATATTACTAAGAGGAACTAGGCATTAAAAACAGCAGGAAGGATATAGTGTGTAATTTTTAGAAACCAAGGGCAAGGAGCTACATATTTTGGCCAGTTATTTTAGACACAAAGAAAGAAAATCTGCACACCATACTGTAAGACCAGTGCTTTAAGATAAAATAGGCTTTCTTTGTCCTATGAAAAGTAGGTGTTTGCCATAAAAGGCACCTGATATAATGTTGTACCTCTTACTATCAGTGTTTTGCCACCTCCCAACAAACGAGCCAATGGCTGTCCACTTCCTTCAGTGTGAACCAATGACTTTGTACCTCCTTTCCTGGCAGCGAGTCAGCTGCCACAGAGGAGGAGATCGGGACATTGATGTCTTTTTCTAGCTGCGCCACGTCACATTGTTGTCTATTTGATTTCTAGCCCTCATCACTTGTATTTGAATCGCAAGGGGGAGCATTTCATATCCTTGCTGGGAGAAGAAGGGGGATCTTGTCTATCTGAAAGAGCATGCCGGATTAAGGGGGTTATTTCCCCAGAGGGGGGGATATGAGAGTGAGTGTCACTCAGACAGCGCTCACTCTCACACTGCCTCTTCCTCTGCATGTTGCCAGGGAGCCCCTGGTTTTGACTTCTTCCCCTCTTGTCCCCTTCCTCTCCTTTATCATGTAATCCTCAGCTTTTTGCTTCCCTCCCTCTCCTCTTCCTCCGTCTCATACATATCCTCTTCCTCATCATCGCTACCATCTCGTCACGCTCCCTTCCTTCTTCCTCCTGCTGGTTCATTGCTGCCCTACAGGGAATGGAGAATTGCGTGGTTCGGAGGATGGTTGTTATTCCAATCACACCTCAGATGCAGCGAGGGTCCAGTAAAGTACAGAATAATTGGCAGGTTCCAGCAGCTACAGAAAGCCATTCTATTCTAGTCTATGTGTGAGTGTGTGTGTGTGTGTAGCTGTGATGAGAGGGGGCTGCTGTAGGTGCAGCATTCAGAGGTCATTTCATTAATTACTAGCTCTTGTGTTACGTGCTTGTTCTCACATTCTGTTTGTCAGTTTGTGTAGTGATGGCATGTACGTGGTGACAAAGAGCATGCTGCTGAAAATAAAAGAAAAGAAGTATCAGCCAAAGGACAAATGACCAGTGGTGTAAAAATGAAACCCTCATTTGCACTTGTTTTCTTAAACCAGCCAATACTGTAGCATATTGGGTTGTTGAAATTTGGCAGCAGTTTTTTGGTCTGTTATTTGCTCAATATTTAGCCCACCTCTGCATCATAACTCACTAACACTATTTGTGTCTGTGTTATACATGTGAATCCATATTTCAGAGGGTAGAGTAATGGCGCAAGTGGAGCAGATGTTTGGCAAATACGTGAACCTAATTAACTGAGGGTGATCCTAGGTCAGAGGGCAGAGGTCGCATGTGCTCGCCCTCTGCTTTCTGACAGTCACTGACTGATAGGACTCCAGGGGTGACCACTGATACACATCACTGGAGCCAAGCAGGGCAGCTAATCAGGCGTGTGGGGTATACGGCTTGGGACAAGTGTCAGGGAAAATAAACTAGTGCTATCTGCTGGAAAACACATTGACCCACAGACTTAATGGAACATATCTCCCATAGGTGCAGTGCTGTATTGATTAGCCATTGATGGCAGTTGTAGCCAACACTGATATTGAGTGTGATTTAGCTTTTTTTTCCTACCATCTCCACTGTAGGCAGGTCTGTTCTTGCAGAGGCTGAATTAAAATGGATACAGTATAGCTCTGTGTTGCTACATGTGCTGTTTTTTTTCTCAGCTGTGATTGGATACCATGGGGGCCAGCGCCATAGCGACCATCATCACTTCTTGCTCTGATGCCATTTCCCTGTGATCCAGCCTCACCTTTAAGGGCTTCTCATTATGAGGGACTCTAACTTTAGGTTGAAGAGACATGCACACACAGTGTACACACAATATCAAACACAAGCACACCCAGATCAGCACACAAACACACTCCAGCGCAGTCAGATAGATGCATAACTTTCTAATACACAACACAAGCCAAATGCTGCCACACGTTCATTTATAGTAAGGAACACACACACGCACAAACACACATATGCTCACTTGTGAAGAGAAGAAAAGCAGTGGCCCTGAAAATTGCATAAATGTCAATTATTCTGGAGCTTATGGGAGAGAGGTAGAACAAAGTGGTGGTAATAAAAAATATTGATCACTTCAACCCATAATGCGTCTGACAGGCATTGTTGTGGGAGAAACAGGCATTGACAGAGTGCCTTTGCAGGCATGTAAACCTGCAGGACATTATGTCACTGTATTAGCAGTGATCACTGCGGTGTAATGGCCCTCAATCCTTCCAGCCTGATTTAGATTCAGCCAAGCAAACGAAGCGTAGCTCTAATAAATGCACCTGTTGGAAATATGATAATTGCATCTCTGATGGCTGACCTTTTTTTGCAGTTGCACTAAAGATTATTCGATGCATGCAATCTAAGTGTGTGAGTGCGTGTGTGGCTTTGTGTGTATCAGCCAGGAGCTTGAGGGGTTGGACATGATCAGTAGTTGCAGCTCTGGCTTTCTGGGGGGTGGATGCATTCTTCTCTATTTATCAGCAGTTACTCATACATCAGCATCTTTTTAACTGTACTGAGTGGGAATACTGTTGTATGTAATGTGTGTGTGCAGAGCTGCTTGTATACAGAGCCTCATTACATACGCAATAGTTTCATAAGACTGACCCTTCAAGAGCAGTGGGTGGACCAAACAGATTTTCACAAATGAGCAAATGAAGCTGTACTGTGGAAGTTTATAGTGAGTTAGCCCACGTGTATGTGTTAGCATGTTCAGAACCCACAGTGCACTTCCACTTTCTGTGACTGAATAATTTAGCTTTACATGCCTCACCCGGTCTTGCTCTGCACTATGTGATCTGTGTGCAGATTGTAACAGCAACCTCAGGCTAGTCTAGATGTATTTTTGTTAATGTCATCACATTAAATGGGTACTGGTGTGCAGCGGGCAGCATGGTGGTGCAGTGGTTAGCACTGTTGCCTCACAGTGAGAAGGTTCTGGGTTCGGGCCCCACCCGGGACCTTTCTGTGTGGAGTTTGCATGTTCTCCCCGTGCTTGTGTGGGTTCTCTCCGGGTACTCCGGCTTCCTCCCACAGTCCAAAGACATGCAGCTTAGGTTGATTGGTGTCTCTAAATTGCCCGATGGCCGGCTGGGATTGGCTCCAGCCCCCCCGTGACCCCGTTCAGGGACTAAGCGGTAGAAAATGAATGAATGGTGTGCAGCGTGCAACAGGAGAAGATTGCTGTACATGGAGGCAGGATATAGCCAGATGTTAGTGAGGATGCCATTGCTTCTGTCTCATCAGTGGCAGTGCTGAGACCCTGAGCTGCTACTCGTGCTCCATTGGGACAGCTGATGAGGCCTGACTACAGCATGTGACCTTTAACAACCTAATCAACTTTTAACACCTCGCCTACTGCCTGCCTTATTGCCATTCTTTTCTCTGTCATTCACCAGCAAAGTCCCAGCCCAATTTAGATTACCCCCCCCCCCCCCCCCCCCCATCCCAACAAAAACTTACTTTTTTAACTGATCATCTGTACATATATGAGTGCAGGAGCATTGTAAACATAGTATGCAGCAGTGTCTGGAGGCATCAGCTTGTCTCTCCTCACTCTTTCTCTCCTTTTCTTATCACTCTCTCTCTTCCTCTCTTTGCTGACAAACACAGTTATGAGTTAATATATAACCATTTCAGAGATATACATCACAAAGTATGTGCTTGTTTCTGAGCTGTAAATGTGTAAATATGTTACTATTCATGGAATATTGTCTGCATGAATGTAAAGTTGTTTGAGAATGTTTGAGAATATAGTTTAGCAACACATTTATCTGCCACCTTCTTCTGTTAGAAAATTATCATTTCTTCTAAATAACAATTATCATTGTGCCGTGGCCGAGTTAGAACAATCTGAATGGCTGATCAAACTGAATTAAAAAACAACAGCAACAACTATCCATTATCTACAGTATATTGTTTATCCCGGAGAGGATTTCAAAGGGGATGGAACCAATCCCAGCTGACAGTGAGCAAGAGGCAGGGGACACCCTGAACAGGTCGCCAGTCTGTTGCAGGAACAGACAACCATTCACACACACATTCACACCTATTGGCAATTTAGAGTCAGCAATTAACCCTGCTTGTCTTTGGACTGAGGGAGGAACTCGGAGTACCAGGAGAAAACCAAGAAAACTGGGAGAGCCTGCAAACTCCACACAGAGAAACCCCATTCAGCCACAAGGTTCGAACCCCAAACCTTCTTGCTGTGAGGTGACAGTGCTAAGCACTGCAACACTGTGCCACTAAAAATAAAAAAAAAGATCACTATCTCTTAAATACTTAATAGCCTTCATACACAGACCTAAAGCGAAGGGTTAACCTGTAATTGCTTTCCTCCATTAAAACATAATGATTAACATAATAACACAAACACCGGCAAAATACACTTGTGAAGTATAATAGTTACTGCCATAAATATCACCTCTGTGAAGACAAAACAAGCATTTTACAGTGTTTTGTCTTGCAGCTCAGAACAATACAGTTCAACAGTAAGGTGTCAGTGTTACTGTATTTTGCCCAAGGTGGATAGAATCGAATAAACACCTTACTATTTTATGCAATCCAATATCATGGACATTATATGCATTGCAAAGACCTTCAGGGATGTTTTATTGTATCATGTTTTACAGGTGTTTCCAGTCTGAGACTATAGATTTGAGTTGTTATCAGATGGTACAGCAAGTTAATGTTGTGTTATAGCAAACTACAGTGACATTGTCCTAAAACATTTGGATGTAGAAACATGAGATTTTCATGCTGAACTATACACAGGTAGCTACATATCTTTTACAGTGTCAATCCAAGATAATGAGCCAATGGCCATTTGGCCATTATAGTAGTAGTTTGTTCACAGCTGGATGTTTGAATGCGGTTTTTATTTGTGTTCATTATTTCCTTTTTTTTACTTCTAAAAAGGGAAGGCGCTTCATACTATACATCATATGTTGCCTTCCTGATGTTGTGTGTCCTACTTCAGCTACCAAGACCCAGGAAGAAACAAACTTGTGTGTAAAATATTACCTTAAAAACCACACCAACTGCTTAAGTACAAAACATCCTGCAAAACATTAAAAGGCCATTTCAGTTTGAGTGCTTGTACAGTAAAAATCCTAACAGCTATTTCAAATTCCACACAGTCTAAAAGAGGCTCATACATAATGCTTGTTGTAATTGAGCTTATGTATCCAGGAAGGGTTACTGTAGACACTGGAAACAGCGTGGACCATGTGACACTCACACTGCAAACTAATCCATCTCAATGTAGCACTGTATACATTCAACAGCAAAAGCTGACTGGACACCTATGAGTATGGTGGTAAAAAGCTACTTTAATCATATATTCAGCTGAGAAAATTTTGACAAATATGTACTGCATTTTGTGGCAGACAGGGGCCTTACAGGTAACAGTGGTTACAATTGCCCAGACCTTGCTCTGCAGGTTGAACTCAACAGTAACGTGTGGTGAGGTTGACAGCTGGTGAGGCACCGACTCTTTTACAGTCAGATTTACAAATGCAAATGAACCGTTAACAAATTGTCTGTTAACAGACAATGTGTTATGTTTATCTCATATCAGCATTCTTCACACAAGCGTGACCCATATTTTATTTGAGGTTAAAATTTATTCCAATTGAGCTTATTTCTAACTAGAAATAATAAAAGTTTATGGTCTTACCTTTTCTTGTACACGAAATCTATTTGTCAGCTGGTATGTATTACAAACCCTTTTACCGTTAGAATCCAATGTTAAAACAAATGTTTTCAATAAAGAAGATCCTTCTGGACAAAAATGTCCAGACTATCAAAAATGTTTTGATTGAAAGTCCAGATTTGCGAATTTTCTCAGCTTGGAAATGTAATCTTCCATTTTGATAAGGCGGATTGTAAAGGAAATATAAACAAGCACGAAGAAGATTGTAGGTAGCGCAAGAATCTGTGGGCTCACTAGCGCCCTCTGCCTTGAGGCAGGCGTACTGTTTGCCTCACCGAGTAACTTTTTTACTGGGTTTTATGGTTAATCTGCCATCACGCATCTCCTCCATGTATTTGAACGGGACATACGGGACGGGACATTTCTTTATTGAAAAAAGCTCCTTCAACATCGGATTCGACCGGCAAAAGGGCCTACAACACACACCAGCCGACAAATATTAACATTTATTATATTTTATGGTTAACTTTTTTTTTCTTTTCAAGATTGACAGGGGAGGCTCTGCCTCACCTGCCTCCCCTGACCACACGTCACTGGAACTCAACTGATAAAGATCAGCTCTATAATCCTGATTCATCCTGAATCTCCACCTATCAGACGCTGCCTGGGCTCTTCAGCTGCCTGTGATTGACAATGATTATCTCACTATACCATATCTCTGCCATCTCTGGCCATGTCAGGTATTTCAGGTGTTTGATCAAATGCAGTCCCAAACAGCTGACAGAGAAGGCATGCAGGAGCAGAAGCACACCGCTGAATTAAGATACACAGATAGAGAATGGTTTTTCTCTCTCTCTCTCTCTCCTTATGTCACATATAAAATCACTGATATTCGTCTTCAGCTGCAGCACAGACATTACCTGACAAGCAGACTTCATGAAAGACTCAGCCAATTCAAACTTTGCATTGAGAGGTGGCTGAAACAAAAACACAGGCATCATTCAGGAAACACCTATAAATTGTAGATCTATTATGGCCCTGACACACCAAGCCACCAATTCAATCAGTTTCTGCTGTGTTGAGCAGAAGTGATAGGTTTTTAAAATCATTTTCTATTTCTGTAATGTTTCTAAATAGGATCACAAATACGGTATCGTATTTCAGTGTAACTGTTAATCTACAGTCATTTTTTATTGGAATTCAGACTATCATATTTTGACATGATATCAAATATTAATGATTATGAGCAAATTGTAATTAGAAATCCAGGACTTAAAGCTGACATAATCAATATTTTTAATATAATAGTAGATCAAGTAATTACATGGTAGTGATGAAACCACAGAGAATTATCACTCGACTCCAGGTCCCCTCAATTCCAGGGAGCTGTATAGTGTCTATTAGCTTATTATTTTTGTTTTATGGCTGCAGCTTTAATGTTTTTTTTTTCAGCCTTATGACTCTCTTCACCCATGTTTCCAGGTGCAGGCAGCTGTAAGTTACAGTAGCTGCAAGCTACCTGCTCAGCACCAAACAGCAGACCGACACAGTTAGTGACTAGCTGGTGAATTCAGTGAAGCTGAAGAGCTGGATCATTTCCCTCAGGAGGTGGGGGTGGTAGAGATCAAAACTGAGCAAAAAGAGAGTAGGAAAAAACTTTAATGTGATACTGATTGACTATATCACTTGTTTTTTCCACTCATGCAGGAACAGGGCATGCATACACGTTGACGATCAGCAAGGTGGTTGACTGTATGTGTTGTGCAGTGTGTTCAAATGAAGCCTTGAGTCATAAAGCGACGTGAGGTGCAGCAAAGTGTTTGATCTGTCATCCACTGACAGGGCTGTGTTTCTGAGGTTGGCTTGGTGTGTCTGGGGGGTGGGGGTGCAGAAGAGGAGAGCTCTGACATACCAGTTATGAGGAGAACTGTTGACCTTCGACAGAACAATGCTCATGTGTGTGATAGAGAAACAGAACGAGAGGGAGGGAGAGGACTAGAGAGTTACTGCTTCCTCTACAGCATAGAAGGAACAGACACAAACAGGACAGAGATAGGTGAGAGCTCTGTAGTCTACCTATCAGTTATCAAGAGAATGTCAATAAGATGGGGATGAAGGAAATAATGAAGTGACATGACGGCTTACTCTTGCTTGATATTAAGAAAGCAGAGGTCTGTCTGTTCTCTTGTTGCTGAAGCAGTTTTTAGATCCCCAGCTTGTCTTTAGACACTGGAGAATATTTGCCCTCCTCACAATAGTAGGTCAGGTTGAATTCAGATATTAAATTATGTGAAAAATGTCATTGACATTGTAGCATCTCTGCTTCTATTTAAAACAGTCCAGACCCTCATTACCATTCACAGTGTCATTCTGAGTGAAGATTTTGAAATTCTGGCGTTTGAGATGAAAAACAGGTTCATACCTGCTAATAAGTGTCTGTGAATGCAACATCTGCATTATTTTTAAAATATCACTGTGTGCCTGTGTCTATATTGGATTTATGTTTCTCTGTACTCCTACCACGTATTGCTGCAAGCTCATGAGCTCCAGAGTATTACCTTGAGTTGCGTGTGAGGCAGGTTACTCAGCCCGTCTGCAGCCAGCTGGTGAAGCTGCTGTGAAACCATATACCTGTGCTGAAAAGAGGAGTCGCCATTTCAGCGCTGTCTGTTCGGATCAGTGTTCCCTGTGGCGCCTTGCCCTCTTTGAGAGCTCCTCTGTTGGGGATCTATTCCTTGGCCCCTAACTCACTCTGTCTCTCTGTTGACACAAAGGGTTCTTTGTACCTTCATATACTACTGCTGTGGGACCTTGCTTCGTATTTTCAGCAATTATACATGATCCCACTCTAGCCATCCCTCTTGCTGCCGCTTCATTGGAGAAACGCAATTGAACTGAGGAGAAATGTGGTGAAATGGGGCCTCTGGAATAGGCTTGCAGGAATTAGATTGTGGTGCTGATAAGTTCCATATAGAGCAAGTAAACATGTTCTTATCTTGTTATCCAGCTTGCACATTAACACATGGTGTGTGGAGGAGGGTTTAAAAGGATAAATCAAATCCTAATCATTCTGTTTGGCTTTTCCCACTCTTTGCTCTGTCTCTGTTTCTGACTTGCATCATGCAAAGAGGCCCAGCTCACACACAAGAATGTTGTAGGGGTCAGAAGTACTAGCCATTTTCCTACACCTGCTGAATGCTAGAGAAATGAGTGCACAGTGATTACGTGCCCTAATGCCTGGTGTTTAAACAGTGGTTTCCTGCAGCAGAGCTAAACGGTGGTGCCCTCTGTGAAGTATTAATGTTGTGGATGGATGAACTGGGTCAGCACAAACCTGTTGATGGCAGTTGCGGTGCTCTCTTAAAGCTGCACCCAGACATCGGGCTTAACCGCTTGGCAAATTGGACATGCTTGTTGGCTGTAGCTTCAATTTATGTGCACTCTCTATTGCAGTTAGTCCATCTTCATTATTGAAATGGCCTCTCGTCAGGTCTTGACAGAGTGGTGGAGATGGTAAAGGGGGGGGCCTACAGGAGAATCATGAATAATGTGGAAAATAAACACATTTGAGGCATTGGAGCTGGCTGGCAGGAGGGGTGTTGTGAGCCTTGTGAAATGCCCGGCTTTCATTTACTCCCTCCACCTCTCTCTCTCTGTCTTCATGTGATTTTATGTGCAGTTTCTGCCAGTAGATGCTGATGCTGTGGATCCTCAGCCTTGGGGCTTTGTCTAACACACACGGGCATAAACACACACACACACACACACACATGCAGGGACCTTGCTACATATCCACAAGCAGCTCAAGGCGATGAGCTCTGGCAGGACCTCTGCAGCCTGAACAGCATCCCAGCTGTGTGTTGTGCCAATGCCTCTCTGGACACACTCTGCTCAGTGGCTACAGCCTATTTTTAATAGGGTACTGTGTAACTTCACTTTTTCTGAGTCCTCAGGATTGTTACATTGATTAGTTTGGGCTTAGCTCATCTGGGTCAGCCAGTTCAAGGATATCCAGCTTAAATTCATGCTTTGTCAAAGAAGACATGTTTATTGCCAGATGCAGAATTTCAATTTCTCAGTGTGCTGAATTCAAACAAGATGACCTCAAACCATCTCTTAGCTCTATCAATATAAGGTATACTTAAGCCTGAGCTTTAGCAGTAATAGTGCTTCTTTATGAAGGAAAGTACAGGTTGTTCTGGGGGTCTATCTACATGGTCCCTGTATCTGCTGCACACATGAGCAGATGTGATGGCTCATGAGGTAATTACCCACTGAGCCGGTGTGTCTGCAAGTGTAAGCTGAAGCAGGGGTTCCCTTCAGGTAGCTCTCCTGCTCAGGTCAGCGAACAGCTAATGACATTTAGAAGCAATAGGATGAAAGAGCTGGCAGTTGTTTGTAGTCAGCCGCACACTACCTTTGTCTTATTGTCTGCCGTCTGTCTTAATCTCCCAGCCACCCTTTTCACACCACAAGGAGATCATGTTATTAGATCCCCTCCCCTGACTCATTTGTCATCCTGCAGCACCACTCCTCCAGAGAAGGACTGCAGCAACTGTAAAAAAACAAACAATATAACCAGGCAGGAGGGCACAACATCAAATGTTCATCATTTACTGCCCCATAATCCCTTGTATCATCAATATTATTTCAGTATTCACAATAGATTAATATGCTTTTTCTTCTCTCTGGCACCAGACCCAATATCAAGACGCTGGCAACCTTCAACCTCTTTTCTTTCTATGCTAACGGATAAGGCTGTTCATTTTCTAAATGAGCAGTATTTTCAGTACTCCCCATACAGAGACTAAAACTGACAATGAATCGACTCTGTTCACAGTTAATGTCCATCAGTGTGTCAGTCCTGGATCAGATTATTTGTCTGTGGTATAGACCTCTGTGTTGTTCAAAAACTATTAAAGAGCAGCAGTGTAACACACAGCTGCACTGGGTGACAGATTTCTTCATTAGCAAACCCCAGACCTGAAAGTGAGGAGCTAGCGGATGGTAAACAAAGCAGAGAACTTGCGTAATATCTCACACATGTGCAGTTGATTCTGACTTGTGCTAACTTCATGGCCGCTCAAAGCCTATGGGTCTGGGTTTCACTTGTCACCAGGTGAAACAGTGTCTTTTCCCTGATGTTTTTAATAGTTTTTGAACAACAGAGATCTATTGCAAAATGAAAAAGCCACACCAGGACTGCTGACAGCTGACAGACATTAACTGAGTAGAGGCAATTCATTGTCAGTTTTCTTCTCTGTGTGAAGATCGCTGAAAATATTATTAATATAAAAAATGACCGGCCTAATCCTTTAAAGTATTGTTTTGTATTACATTGTACCCAGTATACCGCACCCTGCTACACATACACTCAATCATCCCTGCCCTCACTTTCACCATCACTTGCTGAAATAAAAAGTATTGTCAGTGTTCAGGATTTGCTGTCACTGCCTCAGTCACATCTCTTTAATCTCTCCTCTTTGAGCCAGGTTGGTTTTCTTGTTGCTGAGGCACAGAGAGGGGAGGGAGTCAGCTAATTACAATAAACAAATATGCTCAGAGCCGCCTATGTAAGGTTCACATAGGTTAACAACTGTGCTATAAATGTTAAATGATGCTTAAAATAGGATAGTATGGCATACAGTTGCCATAGTGATTGCAGCTGTGATTCTTTGTGTACTTTCCTGGTTGGAAAAGTTTAAATCAATCTTAGACATGAATCTGTGATACAGAGAAAAACTGAATGACTGTTTGGTGCCCCAAGGGCCTCTTTGATGTCTCTTTTGTGTTTGACGCTTTCTCTTCAATTTCTGCCACTTTGTGTTGGTCTGTGTCTTGTGTCAGTCTTTGTTGTAATGAAATCTCGTGTAGTGCTGTTAATATTTTTCCACATAAGACACATGGCAGTCACCCCTGAATGGTTCTCTTCATACTAATGTCTCTTTCTATTTCTCTGTGCCTCTCTGGCTCTCTCTTTCAACAGGTGGGACAGTCAAAATGATGCGTAGGAGGAGCAGCGTTGAGCCGTATTGATGGATGTGTTAACAGACAGCAGTCTCACAGTGATCGAGAAGACTTCAGAACCAGAAAACACAAATGTAGTGGAGAACACAGGTGAAAACAGTTCACTCTTTTCAAACATTCACAGCTCATAAACATAATATGCACAGAGTTTTTCATTTAAATTTTTTGCGAACTTACTTTGAGCATTTAAATACTTGGTTGTTGACCTAAGAGAAAGAAATTAAAATTTCCCAAGAATAATCAAGCATTCTTTAGCATAAATGAAAGTGTAATTATATGAGTTTCTCTCGCAACAGTTTAAAACTTTGAAAAGACAATTGGTATTATCACACCACAGAACTCATGCTCCTGAATTTGCTTTTTCAGCCTCTGTTGTAATCTCTTTGACAAGATATGGGGAATCTGAAACACACCCTGTCTTTTTTAAATGAAAATTGGAAAAGAAACATTAAATAGAGCTTTCTATGTTATTGTTAATCCTCTCTCCTGATGCTTCCGCAACCTCAAAATATGACATCTACCTTTCTGCATAAAAAGGTGCAAGAGGGCGCAGTCATTAATTCATTTCATATTCATTAGCATAAGCACAAGAGGGTGAGAGTGTAAGCTGTTTGTTGGGATTTACTTGTTTATTTGTTATGTTTTTACTTTGGGTTGCACCTGTGAATTCTGAATAACATAAACAATGCATCATAAGCATATTTCCATGATGCAAGCTCTTGCATTATACTTAATTCAGGTTAATCTAGGTACATTTACAGTGATTCATTACTTTTACTGAATTATAAGATCCACTGATGATATGCATTTTCCAAACTCATTCTGCCACTACCTACTGCCCCCTGTAGTTTGCCAAGCACCAGTGATCCTGAGATGAGGTTTATCTTAGTGTTTCAGCTCTGGTCAGGCTCAGAGGGGACTGACCGGTTCCCACTGAGAGAACCAAACAGATTATCCCCAGCACTACTCTCTTGCTGGAGAGGAAAAAAAATAACAGTGAGGAAAAGAGAGATGATGGCGAATAAGAACAGGAAAAAGGGCGGTAGATGAAAAGGTGAAAGCAGCTCCATTGAGCAGGAATAGGGCAGCTCTCTGAGGAGGATGGCCATGAATCATGCTGCAGTTACTCACCACTTATTATGAACATCCCGTACTAGCTGGATTGATTTCCCCCCACCATTCACAAAATGTCATATAGTGAAGATGGAGCAATAGGTAGCAAGCAGATTCTGTGGCTCCCTTACCAGCTGGACAAGTGAACGCCCTGGGTGGCTCTAACTGCAGAACAGCTAGCTTGGCATTTTACGAATGTAAAAGCCTACAAGGATAAGAAGCACGTTGGAAAGGAAGGAGACAGTGACCAGAAAAAGGAAAAAGATGGGATGAAAAAGAGGATGGGATTCAGGAACAATTAAGAAGAAAACTACACGGAGGAAATGGTCAAGTCTACTGTTTTCATGTGCAGTATATTTGTGATATTTGAGCTATTTTATTCCTTCATCCATATGGAATGGCTGTATGAATGTATTTATATTAATATAAGGGACAGATGCACTTCATATAGACATTTTCTTTTACTTTTTGTGTATTTAAAGTGAAAGAAAAGGTAAGACTGTATGTGTGTATTTGCTTATATGGGGCTGCAGACATCAACTTGTCTCTCCCCTCACGTCCATGACCATCTCCTTTGGTCAAGTGATGTAGTGCTCCTCTACGGGGCTTATTTCCCCGTAGAGCCACCTGGCACAGGGTAGTTCAGGCTTACCCCAGGTCGATGAAGCTCTGACTGCCATGACTACATAGATAGGTGAGCCTCAGAGAGCTCTGAGTACTAACTGGTCTGGTCTAGTTGAGTTTGGCGGTGGTGGGGCTGTCTAGCATGGCTGGGCTTGGCCGGGCTGGGGAGCAGAAGATCACCACCCCCCGCCAGCAGCCATGGTCCTTCCATATGTTCAGTGGTGAATGTCCATGCCAGCTTGCATAAGCTGTGTCACATCCAGCCCCAGTTTCTATTCAAGGAGCATTTCTCCTTGAACCTCAAATCTCTTTTTTTTAATTAGCAGATGATCTGCTCTTTCTTTAAGCTAGATATTGAATTCTGGCAGCAGTGAGCATTTTGGATGTTTATCTTGTTTACATTTGCCAGCTCAGTTGCAGTAGTAATATTATGCTGTACCATATCAGTCACGATGAGGCTGCCGATCCCCCTTTGACCTCTAATGTCAAACTTGATTTGTCAGCTACAGTCATTGCAGTGAGACCCTGTGTGTGTGTGTTTGTGTACCTGTCTGACTGACTGATCTGTGGCACATTCAGAACAGCTGAAGAGCTAATGGTCCAGCTGGAGACAGATGGCCTCTCGATAACACTATACCCCCCACCCACATGCATACACACACACACACACACACACACACACACACACACACACACACACACACACACATACACACACACCAGAAAATCACATGCACACACACATTGGATAGGATAGATTGTTAATCCATTATAAACCCTGAGGAAACACATTTCTCAATATGACTTTAATGTTTCACAGCAATTTTGAACAATCTTTTGGCAATATTAGGTGGCAGCTTAGGTTTCATGGGAGCACAGGGGGATAAAGGAAGTTAATTTCTCCCATTTTTTGTAATTTCCCTCATTCCCTGGCTTTGGTTCTTTGTAGGCTAATGAAAGAAATAAGTAATCATTTCTTTATATTTGTCTTGTCTATGAGTACTGGAAATTTACTTGGTAGATTTCAAGTACTGGCACTGTTTAAATATTATTCCAAATAGGTCCAAATGAATCGTTTCCATGGCTGAAAAAAATGTCACTGCAGTCTGCCTCTCTTTACAAAAAGTGCCATACTCAATGTAATGTGGCTGGAAATGTAATAAGAAATGTAGAAAAGGATATCTGTCCTGACTCTCGACAGAGAACGTGTCAGTAATGTGCTTTTGCTCGGAGGTCATTTGGGCTCACAGATTGAACTGATGGCAGACACCTCGCTGTGATGCTTCTGCAGCCTCTGACAAGTTGCTGCTCTAACAGTTTGCTCTCCAAGACTCCAAGAGGAGGAGAGAAGATGCATATTTCTCCTGGGATTTTCTTCATTAAGGATGACAGTAGCACAGTTGTATGCCTTTACTAGATGTTCTGTTTGCAGACCCAGACTGATCAACTTTAAGAAATTTCGTCACCTTGTTAAATCACTCTCCATACTCTAAGATTTACTGTGTTCACCACCATTACGGTCACGTTGAATACTGTTTGCTAAGCAGCCTTCCCCTCAAGCATTCATGACTCCCTCAATAATGATTAGGCACATCCATTCTAAAATGAACACCCATGCCTGCTAACCTCTGTGAACACATTAATTCCTGTGGCCTGTTTTTCAATTTCAAATTTTTTTCTGGCATGGTTTTAAAGAATATGTGAGGGGCTGCAGCTTGGGACCGTAGAGGGAGGCAGGTGTAGATGATATTGGTTATACAGTCTCCAACATATGGGCCTGTCGTGTCCCATGTGTATGTACCTGCCTCTGCTGCTGTCATCTAATTATGCAGAGCAAACAAAGCTATCTGCCTGCTGCTACAAGCCCGCTTCTGTAGATTTTGATTGTTACTCATCAGATGGATGTCTTCAACTGATTAAGATATTGTCACAATCGACCTGTAGAAAATCACCAAAACCTACTTTCAATTTAGTCATTACCGCTATTGTTGCTACCAATGTCAGTAATCTTGTGGTTTCTTGTTATTTAAGAGCTAAGTTGTATCTGTGTCTGTACAGATGACATCCTAAAAGGGGGGAGGTAAAACAAGATGACGGCATTAACTTGAGCTCATATATTGCTCTTGGGTTGGTAAATGAAGCCATTTAATACTATAGTACTCTGGTTGTGTATTTTTTCCATGAACATTATTTTTAGTAGCCCAATTAGTAACATTTTGGACTGACATTTCCATCTCTCTGTCTATGAATAAAAGCTGTATTTATCACAAAATTCATAATTGCACAAGTCATTCCCTTGATCACTAACACCCACTTTCAGGACACTTGTTTTTGTTTTGTTTTGTTTTTGTTTCTGAGAACTTTGCAATGCTTTCTGCATGCATATGATAAAAAATCCCATTCTTTTCTAGCCATGAAACAAAATAACTGCATTTCTAGCAGCTTTTTATTCACAGCAGGAGATTTGATTTGCGAATCACCTTCTTCAGTGTTTCAGATGTTCTGTGACTTTTCTCTGGTTGTGTTACTTCTTGCCTAGTCTGAAATTTTGCATTTGAACATCAGGCAGTAATGGGTATAAAGTTGTCATTACCCCACTAATACCGCCTACTGAATATAGTAACAAACCTAAATTATTAATATTTAAGGCTCACAAAATGACATTTTGATCTCTAGGGGGTTAATTGACACTAATTGCATTCCAGCGGCTTAAAAGACATGTCAGTGTAACTACAGGACAAAAACATAATTTAATTTCAGATTTACAGTTAAAAGACTTGAAAAAGCTGAACTCTTTTCTTGTTTCCCTCCAGGGCTATGTGAGCGAAGTGGTGATCTGAGTCTGTGCGGGCTCGTTGATGCTGCTGTCCCTCCATCCTCATCTTCTCCTGCCACAGAGACTTCACAGCAGGCCTGCCCAACACACCAGAGGACCATCCTCCCTCTGCCCCTTGGCACTGACCCTTCTCTGGGCCTGACAGTGGCCCCCTGCCCGCCCTCCGAGGATGCTCCCACTGTAGTTCCCCACCTTCACCGCACTCCCACTTCTACATCACTTCCCACCCCAGCTGTAAACTCTTGGGGCTCAACAGGAGACATCCAGAAGGCTTCCCTTCCACTGCCCGTTGCCCTCCCTCTGCCTGCTACAATGATGGAGCCTGGCGCTGTGTCTGTCCTGACAGAAGAGGGTCTTCTACAGCCTACCCGTACCTGCCTTGGTTGCTTCATTGAGACCCGTGATGCTACTGACCCTAATGCCATCCAGAACCCGCCTCATGACCCTAATGTCAACCCTGACACAGAGACTGGACTAAGCGTAAGGATAGGGGATGTGAGCCGAGAGGACTTCTCTGACATCAGCAACATCAGCATCCAGTGCCTGAGCCATGCAGGAGAGGCAGTCAGTCACTATGGAGAACAGCTCCTCTCTGACCAGCTACTTAACTTTCCTCTGCCGAAAGCCCCAGGTGAGGGCAAGAGAGTGGATGAAAACAAAACAGCAGAGGACTGTGAGGATCCAGAGGAAGATGCAACAGCTAAGAACCTGTATGAAGGACTATTACTGGACAAAGTGAGTGGAGAGGAGGTTCTGCTGGCTAATGCAGGCCAGGACTGGGGCTATTTTGAGTCCTTCATCAGCGAGAGTAAGATGGAACTACTGGACCTTTGTTCTAAAAATGAACTGTCGGTCAACCTCTTTTCTGAGGAAGATGTTGACAATCTCTTTGATGATGAAGACGATGATTCAACCCTAAGCAGTGATGTCTGTTCGCTGAAGATTCGTTATGAGTCTTTCCAGGACAACATGAGGGAAAAAACAAATGTCCTCCAGGAGGAGACACAGTTCAATTTCTTCCCTAGTGTCCTGGCCAACTGTGCCAAGAAGGAGGAAGGAGTGGGAGTCTTGAGGAAGAGTGCTGAGGAGCTTCAGCCCAAAACCGATGCACTCATGCTGGAGACAGGACAGGAAGAAAAGGCTGGGGACTGCAGTGGCAGGAGCCCCCTTGATGGCTCCCAAGGCTCACCAATGTCCACTCCCAAAGTCAACTACCTTATGGACTTCAATTCCACAGAAGAGTCAGGTGAATTCAGTGATGACAGCTCATGCACTGGCTCTTCCTCAGATACCCTGCAGGAGGGCAAATTTAAAAAGGGCCACTCAAAGAGATTCCTCAGCCCCTCCAACCCTCTTAACTATGGGTTGCGCTCCAAGAGAAAAGTTCGATACAGTGATGATTACTTATATGATGTTGACTCGCTTGAGAGTGAGAAGAATGCAGAGAAAAAAGAGAAAGCTCCCGCTGGTCAGAAAGAGGAGGAGGATGTAGACTGGTGTCCCAAAAAACGTCGGAAATCTTGTCGTAAAGAGCCGCCTGTGGTCATCAAGTACATCATCATTAACAGGTTTAAAGGAGAGAGGCTCATGTCAGTGAAACTGGGCAAGTTAGACCCTGTGGATGCTACTGTGAGCTTAAACGCCGACACAGTAAGCAAATATGAGACACTGGCTCCTCTGAAGGATTTCTGGCAAGAGAGGCAAAGAGAGAGACAGGAACAGCTTAAGCTGGCTGCCAGAGATAAACAACAACGCGGTTTTCATCTAAACGGACGCCATCATCGGCCTTTTAATTCTAGTCATCCCAAAAGGAAATACAAGATTGCGAACAGGCTTAAGGTTCAAAGAATTCATGCTGTGGAGCAATCAGCAATCGCACAGGGCTCCCCTCTCTCTGATCAGGGCCAGGGAGGTGTCACTAAAGAAGAAGCCACCCCCATGGTAGGGAGAATAATAGCAGCCCCAGGCCTCCCAGTCACATTAGACATCAACTCCGTCACACACACAGTCACAGCCAAGAGCCGCTCCCAGGAGAGGGAGGAGAGGGAGGGGAGGAGAATGGGAGGAAATAAAACAGTCAGGATAAGGAAATTCAAAAGCGAAGCCAGGCTGAGGAGCAAGAAAATGAAAGAGGCAGAAGGAGAGGAGGGGAGGAGCGTGACAAATGAAACGGATGCCTGTGTCGCTGCGGCACAGATTGAGGACCCTTCTACTGGGTTAGAAGAGGCAGGCATTAGCTCAGCTACAGTCAAACCCCATTTCTCTGACAATGCCACCACTGCTCACACATCTGAGGAGAAATTCACCTTTGTTTCGTCCACTTGCTCTCCTGACAAAGCTCCCTCCTCAGAGGCGGTGGAAGCGGGTGTGCCTGTCATCCCGGGGGGCTACCTGCAGACCCTGTTAGATGCTACAGACTCCTCCAGTGGAGCAGCTATCCCTTATTTCCCCCAGCAGCCCTCTAGGCAGCAATATCCTCTGGGGCTGTCCCTAGAAGAGAAACAGTTTTCTTCTCTACAGCTCGCTCAGAGCTGCGTCCTCTCTCCTCCCTCTGAGTCTGAGCTCCAGCAGTCTCCCCAGAACTGCCCCAGCTTTCCCCAGATGTGGCACCCACAGCTCTGTGCAAGTCACAGCCAGAGCTTTGGGCCTGAGACCCCTGAGACACCCATCTTACCCAACAACTTCCCAGCTGCTGTTCCCCTGAATGACAGCCTGCCAGTGTCTAACTATAGCCAGCTGAGCCCTGAGACCAACAGGCTGCTTTATGACAAGAGCTACCTGACTGAGGGTGGGCTGCAGCCTGGGGCAGATCTGCAAGTGTGTCAGTCTACCTGTGTGGAGGGCCAGGTGCAATACCAGAGAGGGTCCCTGTGCACAGACAATGGCAGGCTTATCAGCTATGACTCAGTGGGCTCTCTGTCAGCCTCCTCCAGCAATTACAGCTCCCTCAGCCTCAAGTCTTGTGAGCGGGAGGGTGAGGAGGAGGGCCGAGACAGTTTCTTAGCTCACTGTAGTCCTAAAGTGGTGATTCAGCAGAGTGTGGATGCCCTTACTCCACTCAGGGAGTCCTCAGACCTGCTGGATATCTCCAACTTCACTCCTGACAAGTTCAGACACTCATCACTGTCAGAGCTTTCCCCTCCTGAGACCCCTAACCTATCCCCCCAGGTGGTGGGGCGTGAGGTGAAGATGGCAGGGAATGTTGGAGAATACCAGGATGTGAATGACATGACTATGGACTGCAATAGGGAGGTAAAGTGGAACTGTGATGTTATGCAGCAACAAGAGCACACAGCAAATGCATACACAGTGGAAGACAGTCAGTTTCCACTGCACAACTTCAATAGTCAGGATGTGTTGTGTTTAGATAAAAAGGAGCTGGGGGTTACTGAATTTGATGAACAGACTGGTGAGATGTTGGCTGGTGTGAAAACCATAAAGTCAAAGAGGAAAGGCAATTGCAAACAGACAGCTGCAGGACAGAGCCCAAAGAAAATTAGGGCTCCCAGAGCTCCCAAGTCAGAAAAGGTCAAGACCCCCAAGCAGAACTCGCGTTCTACCAAAAAGATAAAGGCCATGTTAGAGGGTAAGGCATCAAAGAACCAGGCAGGTGGTTGTGGCACAGGCCTGACTGACAGTAGTAGTACTGGGGACTGGTCTGGCACTGGCTGGTCAGAGTGCAACAGTTTGGTAGGAGATGACCAGAGAGAATTCGAGGAGCCCTCCAATATTCTGTCCAACATTGTTTCTGGCATGGCTGAGGTCCAAAGGTTCATGATGGCCTCCATTGAGCCACTGTGGAATCCTATGTCGGAGGCCTGCATGCCCTCTGAGGCCAATAGCCTCAACCTAAAGACCCTCAAAATCTTGGCAGGCACAGAGGCTGACCTGAAGAAAAAAGGAGCCGTGCTAACAGGGGCTGGGAGAGGCAGAAAGGCAGGGGGAAAGGGAGGAAAGAACCAGGCCAAATTCAACCCCTCTCATCCCTTATTCCCTCAACTAGCTTTGGGCTGTAACATGTTTGATAAACCCAGCTTTATTAACCCTGGGCCCGCGCACAAAAAGCTGTACCGTCACAAGACCAGTGCAAAGTTCCCTCGGATTGAGCCACTGAAGGGGAAGCGAGCTGAAAGAGACCCAAATAAGGACATAGCACTGATGACCTCTTTTGAGAAACTGAGGTAATATTTTGTTATCAGCTGTTGTTGCACCCCTCCTCACTTTCCCCCATTACCTGCTCAGCCCTCCCTCCCAAGCATACCCACACTGACGCTATGCCAGAGCTGCATGAGTACTACGTTGCCCCCGACTACTCCCACTTCCTTTTAACCCCCCGAAGAGGAAAATTAATATCTGCATGACAAACTTCTTGTACTTTGCAAACTACCTATTGAGTGATTGTGTCAAGCTTGATTGAGATTTAAAATGACCATGGCTGCATTTTTCTTGCTTTTGTTGTTTCTGCTTTGTTTGTTCTTCTTATAGTCGTTTTTTAAGAAAAAAAGAATGAGCCTTGAAAACAGTTCTGTCACCTTTTTGAGGAACTTTGTTTTTGTATTTTCTCAGCAGAACTAGCTCCCCTGAATTATGTATTTATTCCCCCCTTTTCCCTAAAGATGTAGCTATATACACAAATGCATTGAGTGACATCTACGTACCCCTCCTCCTCATCTGTTTTTGTATGCAGAATATGGATGTCCTGTTGTTGCTGTCCTTCATACAATGCCTGGCTCATTTCAAGAAGGAAACCTACAAGTAATGAGCCCTATTTAAGCCCAAGACATCTTGAGAACACAAGATGGGACCATTTTATATTGATGACATATCAAACGTTGTCTTTTTTTTTTCTTCCTTCAAACTTGGAATGACCCCTCATTTCCTTTTATCAATCTTTATTTTCTGGAGTTTAGAGGAACTGGTTATCTAAATTTACATTTTTACGCCTTGCAAATTCATAAAAGCTCCACCCTCAGAGTATTTTTGTCAATGTTGTTGTACAGGGACATGCAATATTTGCAAAAAAAGATAATTATAATAATCTTAAAATCAATGTGCCAAAAGTAACAATGCTGTGTAAATGACCTCTTATATATGTGTGAATATTGGCTGTTCCTCTTTTCTATCCATTGGAATATTGGCTGCTCGGGTTGGAGACTCCTTACAGAGACTTGAAACTACAGGAATTCTTTATTTGGGATTTTTCTCTCTTCTCTGATGAAAGGCACCAACAGCTGGCAGTGGTACACCACCACTCACTAAACCAACTTCAGAAAGACTGAATTCTCCTCGTTTCCCCCCACTTTGTTTGCCAAATTCAATTTACCTCAACATCGCCTGGCATGGAGATGCAACAAAAGACAGGCAAAGGGGAGATCTGCTCTGAAGGCTACTGTAGGGGAAGAAGATAAAAAAGAGACGTTCAAAGGAGCTTTCTCTGGACCAAGGGGAGTGTAGTGCATATGTTTGAGGGTAAGCAAGGAAATTATTCGTCAGCTGGGGCTGTGCCTCATTGAATAGCTGTTTTGTACTGGAACTTCATTGCAGTTTATTACTCACAGAGATTCTGATGCACACACCAGTCATGAATGGACATTACCTTTCTGCAGTTAGATTTAATGTAAATGTAAAAGCAGTTTTCAGTACAAATGGAATCAGCAATCTTGTAAATGAAAGAAAGCATGTCTTTGCATTAGATCCACACGGGAATCTTACTTCTATCTGACCTGAAGTGGTAATTTAAACAGTATTTTTCCTTGACATTCTCATGTCATTTATTTGTTAATGCTGCCATACTTTATAAATTAGATCACTGGTGCGTTTTGTCTCTTATTATTTTGGTTCAGTTTTCACATAATGCCTCATTTCTTCTTTTTTTTTCGAAGGTAATGTCTATTATACTGTATGTTGTCTTGAATTGTCATCTCAGTTTTGATGGGTCAACACTATGGTAGAAGGCCACAAATTGAATATAAATGTATTGGTACTATACAGTATGATTCAGTGTAATCCCATTCCATTTATATTAATTACATTGGGCTCATTCACTGCCTCTCTACCCTGAAATAAATCCACATTAAAATGAACCTTACAATCATGTTTAAGCCATGACAAAATGATTTGATTTTACACGAGGAAACATGCAGAGCCAATTCACCTGTTTACAAAAGTATCTATTACAAATATACTGTATACTCAAACAATAGGCCTTTATTTTTGCTCTCTTTTCAATGTTAGATATAAATTTTAAACAGCAGTTATTACATGAGACTGCATGGAGAGGTGCGGACACACGGAAGCTTAATTCAAAAACAGACCTTGTCACACTGGATATGGTAATTTGGATGCACAGGTAATTGATTGCTTGCATATGGCAAGAATCATAATCTTTCTCTGTCTCTTTTTTTTTTCCTCTCCTCTCTGCCATGATCCTTTGTTTCTTTTCTCCAGTGTATCAGGGTTAGGACCAAGACAAGCTGCTGATGGGAAGCTCCACATGGGCTGCAAGCCCATTTAGTCTGCCTTCTCTCATTTCTGCCTATTGTCAAACTGAATGTACTTCTCTGAGTTGATTTTTTTTCTTCTTTTTGTTTTTAACATGTGCCACTGTTGAGCTGCCTCATGTTAATGGTGCTAAGAAAGCTGACAATTCTTTTCTTCTCTCTCTTTGTTTTTTTTTTTCTTCCCAGAGTTAACAAAAAAAGAAATGCAAAATAGATTAGGTACCTAACCCTCTTTATGAATGTATATTATAATGTTATGTTTGATGTATTCACTTCATGATTCTTTGACATTGATTGAAATTACTTTTGCTCTTTTCATTAAAAGATTACTGAGCTTTATATATACTGTCTAGAGTTGTTACCAGAAGGAATCTTAATGAACTCTTGACACTACAAAATCTTGTATATTTTTTGTGTGCCAATTTGTAACATATTTTGTAAGTGTATATTTTTCTTAGAAAGTGCTGTGAAGTATTTGTGTGTGTGAGTAACCTTTTATGCGCCTCTGTGGGCAGTGGAAAGGATATACAATGACAAGTTTCTGGTTTTAAAAACCAAAATATGAAAGTATCAACAGAAAACTAGAAATATTTACATTTTGTTGGGAGTTTTGTAATAAGACCATGATCTTGTTGTGAGAGTGTTGTGTTACTGTGCAAAACACAAATAAGCAAAGAAAAAAAACGAAAACCTGGAAAAAATATAATTTGTGAACAATTTGCTGTTTTATAGATTTTCATGTAAATTATTTGAGTATTATTTTGTTTTTTGTTTTGTTGTAACTGTTGCAAAGGTTTTAAATATTTGTGATCAAGCCTGTATGGTGATAATGTAATATTGGTAACTTGCTGAGTTTTGTAATAATGTTTATGGAGTAAATATACAAATTAAAATAAGATTTTGAATGCTGCTTTCTGAAGAGAGTAGGGTTGTGTTTTTTACCACCGATCCGCTGCTGTAAACACTAAGCATAAAATCTCCACACTATGAACTGTTTGACAAACAAGTTCAGTCCAATCAATCTAATAATTACAAATGGCCATGCCATGCAGTTTTTTGATATTACATGCAACTTAGTCAAGTCAAATCACTGAGATGTCAGGAGGGAAGTCTGTTCAGCCAACGTCCTCCCCCACCCTGGAGATTCTACTACAATAGTAGTAATAGTGAATAATAAAATGTGTTATATTTAGTGTTTGTTCTTGCCACAAAATGTGAAAGTGTAAATTCAATCCTAAAAATTCCAATTAGTTTGTTCCTGTTTTTTTTTATTTTTTTTTATTGAAAGATCCTTCAATGAAAGGCATTTTAATTTCTGCACGTCTGGTTTGGCTCATGTTATTTTAATGTCATATCTAATTAGCACTCAGGGTCAGGCATTACTAGAGTGACTGCTCATCCATAACTCTGAGCTGGGCTGCTGTGGTCCACACTGCAACTCATTCTGGCATGCTTAATTGGAGCTGGAGATACTGTCTCTGACCATAAACAGATCCTGTGATGTATGCCTCCAAAATTGTCAGGTGGTATTAGCATTGTTTTTGTTCTTTAGTCACCCATAGCAGATAAGGGAGCAAGCAAATTATAAGATGGATCAGCTAATGCAATGGATCAGGTACACCTGTGGTTATTAAATGAGGTTCTAGTTGTGTTGTCAGTGCGGGCTCACATTGCACAGACAGCCATAGGCGGTCCTCTCATTAGGACATGTCTGTGTTTTTTTTTTAATCATTAATGAGAAGACTGTAGCGTAATCAGTATGTCTATTTTTGCATTGTTTTGTCATGTAGGCATATACTTATCAAGTCAAACCGCAAGAACCTAAAAACAACACAATTACTCAAACATAGTTTTTGTTTAGCTGCCAGATTTGCTGTTTATATACAAACCTTTACAGACCAAGGCTATTAGATGTTGATGGTACAGAACTACTGCTAGTTAAGTCCCTACCACCAGATTTTGACTTGGTACAATGCTTTTGTTTAATGTCTTTATAAAGCGATCGGGCCTATTGTTATGCTTCACTTCGATGTCTGTTATTACAAGATTCATGTCACTTACTCAGTTTAGTTCATTTAACTCCATGTGTAAATATAAAATCTTATGTACAGTATATGCTGTATTATACAGGTGTACAGTATGTCATGTACATACAGTACAGTAAATTTGAGTTATATTTCCTCAAGTTGCTGTTCTCATACACTATTTTGTGTGCTTAAATGAATTTACTGTCATGAATAACAATTATTATTGATACAAATTGTTGAAAAAATATAATATACACAAGATATAACATTATTTTAGTAAAATAACATCTCTTTGAGCAAAATAAAATTCCATCACAATATGTTCAATACTTGAAAATTAACAGTTTTCAAGTACTTTGAAAATGTCAATTTTACACACCTGTTATATAATAGTGAATTAATGTTATCATATATTTTTTATTTTATTAGACCTAGATTTGCAAATATATCATTTCACATATTTTAAAATAACCTCCCAGACTTTTGTATAAAAAAGGGTTTCTCAATCTATTTTGACGTGTTTTGAGAATTTGTTCAACTTCTGTTAATGTGTTGTAAGCAGTAGTATCTGTAGATGTAAGTCTTTATAACCATAATAAGTATCTACATCTCCTATTTACAACCATTGGTTGTACATTCCTGGAAACTTTAAAACTAAATGAGATAATCGGGCATTCTGTATTTAAGATTGACCATTTCTTAGCCACAGCTGTCTTTGTTAAACAGGAGAATGGCTTTTAAATTACACTCGACAAGAAAAGATTAGAATGAGTTTAAATATTTTATTGATAATGACATAATACTTCAATATATCAGTTGCTGTAATAGGACTGGGGGCACAGGTCATTGGAAGTTGTTGGCTAAATATAATGTATGATTACATAACACATACGATTATGTTAAAAGTCTCCAAATGATGTTATATAGTATGCTGGCCATTTAGGCACACAAAGGTACCTATTCTGTACAGATCTTTGTCCTCCAGCCTGAATTCTGCAGAAGGCAAGAGGATTTGCATTTACAACCGCATCGTGACGCTACAGTTGAACACTAGTGGGGTACACATCCTTTTTTCTAAGGCTGTAGTGCTCTCTATTGCCCTGAGTTTGGGCTTTCAGACAGCTCCACTTGTCAGGCTGCGTACAACCTGACGTCCTAGCTCGGGTCCTTGGCCACGATTGGCCACCGTACCCTCAAACCATTTAGCCTGGGTTATTGCAGCGCCCGTGTGTACCTGCGAGATTTAACTCAGGGAAAAACAGCCTAATATTTTCTCAGTTTCCGGAAAATTGTTGTGGTCTTCCTTATAGATAGAAAATGAAACCTTAAAATCCCACTTAGTTTAACAGTGAAGTGTTTAGTTTTTTTCTGACGGTGAGTTAATGGAGTTTCCCGGTCTACCTTAAAAGTGGTACGTTCACGTAGAGGACGCCGTTGAGTCGTTTTAAGTGACCCATGAACTGAAAAACGTAATAAATAGGCAAAACTCAAGAGAATAATTAGACGTTTTTACTTTAGGATAAAATACCGTTCGTATACAATCCTGGATATGAATCAATTTTATGTTTTACTCTTTGAACATAATAAACTAACTGGTAACTGCTGTTTCTGCTCATTCCTCTTTAGTAGCCTATAGGTCTCAGCGCTCAGGAACATCAGAGTAACATAACTGAATGTGAAATAAAAATCACAGTAGTTTTTTTTATCGTCCCCTGACCCTCGTACAGTGATATAGAGTCTATGTCATGTTAATATAGTACATACTCCATCTTCAGCACATTATTATTATTTAATGTTGATGCTATGCTTTTGTGTTAAGATCAGACCACAATGAATTCCTGTGGGCCTACCTGCCCGTTATTGAATAAAATACTGTAGGATTGTTACAGTCCTTCCATTACCTTTACCTACATATATATAACGTTACTATCCTTCATAGTGATGACATGTAACGTGGCTTTTATCGTTGCAGTATAGCGACTTCATGAAATAGAAGCAAACTGTCAGAGATAAAAGACTCAAAAGCCATTTAAGCCTACACAATACTACGCTAAAGAGGACAAAACGTCCAGCAACACTTGCAGTGTTTTGAGCAACTTTAATAAGGATACAAACACTGCAAATGTTGCTGGACCTTTTGTTTTCCTTTTTTTTTTTTTTTTTTTTTTTTTTTTTTTTTTTTTGTGCCTTTTCGGGGGGGGAAAGTGCCAAAACATTCTGCTTTATCTAGATAGAACCATAGCAAATTGGCAGAAATAGCATTGTCATTTCATGTCACTGTGCCATGTTTAGAGGGTAATAAGAAAAAAAATCCTACAGTAAACTAATTACAATTCACGATTACAAATTAATTGAAGTGCATTTATGCTAAAGTATAAAAAAGGTTAAGTGAATCTATATATCTATCTACTGTGTCTAAGTTCAGCTTTATAATGACTGAACAGCACCCTCTATAGGTACATTTACGATACATTTAAGGTGGACTTGAAAATTCCCATAAGAAGCCGTGAATAAGAAGCCACCTTCGTCGTCGTAAAGGGGTAGAACGATAGCATATCTAACATCACTGAACAAGTAACGTATCATTGGTACGGTTAAAGATTTTATAATCCTCCTTACGTTTATTTTCATTAACTAGGTAATTTTAGCTTGTTTTCTTTGGTAAAGTACTGGTTATGGATGTCATTGGTTGACGTCGTTTGCTTAGTTAGCTTGTGGTGGTGCTAATAGTATCGTCAATGTATTTAAATGAAACGTTCGTACTTTTCATCAGTGGTCAGTAAAAACAGGCAAGACAAATTTCAGTTTTACTCCATGCTTACAGACATAATCTAAGCTATATTTGTGCTAAATGAGTTAATGTTAAGATAATGTAACGAAGGATGCTTCTCACGAAGTTACTGGCTAAGTTAGCTTTAGCTAGTGTTAGCTATAACTACCGCTGGTAGAGTATATAGTTAGCCACCCGGCTAGTTAATATGGCAGCTTTTAGCTTATTGAAAGAACAACATAGCCGGGATTGTTTTGTCATGTGAGAAACCTGTTTTGTGTCAAACATACAAATACTATCATAGTCTCAGTAGATGCTAATCATTTGATTTAGCTATATATTATTACAACCAGTGACTCCCTTTTAGCCAGCATTGGTCGAAGTTAGCAACGCTAATGCTAGCTAGCTAACGTAATATAAGCTAGATGATGCCATTTTGTTTTTATCTCGACTTTGACCAACATGCAGTGTTCCCACTGGACTTCACATAAACCAAATTATTGACACTAATTATAGCCATCAAATTGTCACATTTTGATATGACCAGAAAAAGTACGACGCGTTAAGATAAAAGCGGTGGTTCAACTGGCTAGTGTTGCGTATACAGTAATGTTAATAACATATGTCAGGATGATTTGTAATAGTACACGTAAACCGTGTTAACATTAGCTACCGTTTACACATCAGCAGGCTGATGTTATCCACAGAAACGTAATATGTAGCACTGTGGCCAGAGTTTTCTCGTGAATGGTTGATGGTAATACACAGATTCGGCCATTACAGAATCGGCCATTACATCAATCATAGCAAACAGAGTGGGAATGCTTAAAGGTGTCAAATAAAACATGTGCCTTTAGTTGTGTGTCCCTGATGCATAATCCTTTTTGATATCTGAATAGTTGTAACCCCTTAACCCTTCAAGTTAGATGAGGAGTCAATAAGCAGTATATATCCATCTGTTTTTGATATGCATTTAATCTTTTTCTTTTAATACTGCAGCATCTGGATCTTGCTGAAGATTGGAGAATATCCTTTGACCTCCCTTCCTTTCAAATCAATGGAAGGGTCAGACAGTTTAGACCAGGGTGGCAGTGACCAGCCAGAATCTCAGCGCAGAAGGCAGCGGGACCGCCTGGACAGGGAGGAGGCCTTCTATCAGTTTGTCAACAATCTCAGTGATGAAGACTATCGTCTCATGAGAGATAACAATCTTTTGGGCACCCCAGGTAAATAAACTTTGATCTAATTACACTTGTCATAGTCTTGTGAAAGTCATGTTTGAATGTGAAAATGTGACACTTGTATAATTTCGATAAACTCAAAAGGTCAATAGTTTTATTATTAATAGGTTAAGTAGGTAGTTGCACTTTTTGTGGTTACGCTTTTTTTTTTTTTTTAACATTACTCATCTTTATTTTATGTGGTCTCTCTTTTTAAGCTCAGTCTTGGCTGTACTGAGCTACATTCCTTGCTTTCAGAGATTTTTAGAAATGCTAATATTGATTTAGACAAACTTTAATCTTAACATTCTTGTCATTAAATGAATACCCTGGCGATTACTTTATGTGCACTGCAGTGTTTTCCACAGACTTGACTTGGATAGGCCACCCAGTTATATTAACAGCCACCCAAGAATATTTGGCCATCCATTTTTATTTTA
>NW_018128097.1:688527-696468 GCF_001952655.1 Monopterus albus
TGATTAACTAGAGAAAATGTTCCTCTCGCTCTTGATTTTCTATTTTTTAAATATATGTTGTTTATATTATATGTTATGTTATCTATATTTCATTGAAAATCTGCGGACAGTGTTTGATTTGCTCAGTCGGTCCGTGTCCCACTCTCTCTGTGTCTCTCATTCTCACACGATCATTGACAACAGACTGTTTGTGAACAGCTACTCCTCTCTACATTTGTGTTTTTAACATAACTAACAGACTAACTCAAATAACTCTTGTACTATGTTAGTAGCAAACTAGTGAGCCTAGCTGAACTAACGTTAGAACTAGAGGTGCACCAATTGCAGTTTGCTGGGCCGATTCTTGTTTATGGGTTTTTTTTTTAAACATGTTTTTATTTTATTTAATTTTTTTGGTGTGACCCAGTGATTCCAGTTTTGGTAAATTATGATTATCTTTCTTTCTGAGAAATGTAACTGACAGGATGCACAAACATTTTGTCAGTTTTCTTTAATGAAAAATGACATTGCAATAAAAAGAAAACATTCTATTAAAGTTTTACATTTCCATCTTTCACTATTTTTAACAAACCAACAGAAAAAAATCTAAAGTGTAATAGTTGTACTTAATTATAAACAGGTGCAAAAGGTAACAGAAATAGACGAATGTTTGTTAGATCAGTCCTACTGAGTACACAGTTCTTTTTGAAGTGTGTGTATACATGCATTTCACATGTAGCCAGTGACTCTCATTATGTAATATTTGGACGCAGTTTCCCCTTCTTCACAGTGTTTCTGTAGGCTCCACTGTATGCTACTTTTACACTAAGCACTTACGATGTGTGAGTGAACAAGTGCCCTGCACATGCAATGTGTGTGCAACATGAGCTGTTTAAAGCCTTTAAATTTGAGTAGCACTGAATTGGAAATCTCAGAGTGATTGGCCGGTCACCGGTCAAGGCCGATCACGCTGAAAGCCGGCCATTGCAGTCGATCGGTGCATCTCTAATTTGGAGCATAGCTGTTGCCAAGGTTGGCAGCATGGCTGTATATGGACTGCTATACAGGCGGGTAATGTTAATGCTAATTCTTAAACTCGGAAGATGAATGCTGGCTTCCTTAGTCCAGAGGAATATTGAAAAGCACACCAAACCAACGTGATTAACTATCCGGTTAATTAGTTTTGAAATATTTCAAGGCTTCAGCCAATGCTGCTGCAGCAAGAGGGAGCTTAAGAGAGAGGTGTATGAAAGGAGGACAGTAGCCAACATGCTGCTTTGGCCATCTAGTGCAGCAGGGACAGGTTAGATGAACAGCACAACAACAGAAAGCACTGAGGCACTATAGTTACTGTATTTATAAAAATACATTTTTGAAAGTATGTGTGCACCCCCATCAGCTACCACCACAAGTAGAATCTAATTCTGTGGGAAACACTATGCTGTATATCAGGTGCTTCACATTAATCTAGTGGAGCTAGTAAGTAGGCTACAGTGCCCCTTGAATAAAGTAGAGATTCGGAGCAGGCATGACTGGTCCAGAGAGTGTGAACATGCTCCTTGTACTTGATGAGTAACTAAACCACATTTTCTGTAGCATCATTGTGTTGTCATACGAACTATTTTACAACCCACCTGCTCCAGTGTTTATAGGTCGATGAAATTATGAAGTTTGATGTTTTCAGTGTTAGATTTTTAAATGTTTTGGTATGAAGGCCTTTACAATGTAAAAGTATTTTCTTTGTGGTGGTTTTCTTGGCTTCAAATGTACATTATTGCTTTTGTAAACCTTTCATTCACAACTTAGCTCCATCTTTACAGCTTAGGTACTTGTAGTTTTGGATTTGCTACTATGCTCCAAGTGCAATATCCTATGGACTACTGAAGATGCCCAATTCGTTTCTGTCCCATGACAGTGGGAGGGGGAAATGTAAGTTTGGAGCAACCAGCACTGAGAGGGCATTGAATGGACGGTGGCATGCCCTGGTGAGTCTGAAGGTTTTCAGTATAGTCCTGTTGCTGTGTTCAAAACCAAACAGCTGTATTGGCCAGTACAATACAGTCCAAGATTTATTTTTCACCTTTGTCCTCTGTCTCCCAGATACAGCATGTGGTCTGTCACCACTTTCTACATTAGTGCTTTAAATTAGGGAGTTTGTCATTTCTTCCCAGCCACCTGCATTGTCTTTCTCCCAGCTGACAGTGAGTGGTCATACTAGTGGAGAGGAAGTTAGCTACACAATTTAAGACGCCTTGAAGAAGTGAATATGTGAACTGCAAAAAATATTTTGTTACTTGATAATGGACTGTTGTTTTTTTGTAATGTCTTTCAGGAGAAGTAACAGAGGATGAGCTGTTTAATAGACTTCAGCAAATCAAAGATGGCACAGAAGAACAGAATAACACCCCTACTACTGAAAATGGAGAAGACCCAGTTGGTAAGGTGTTTTTGTCCCATTGTGTGATTTACTGTCAAAATTCAGATACGATTTTTCACCTGATAAATCTGCTAATTTCCAGACCAACCAGAAAGCTCTGAGGATCCTGCCAGTGGGGATAGTCTGCTGGACTGGCTGAACACAGTGAGGCGCACAGGCAACACAACCAGAACAGGTCATCGTGGAAACCAGTCATGGCGGGCAGTAAGCCAGACCAACCCAAATAGTGGCGATTTTCGCTTCAGCTTGGAAATCAGTGTGAACCGCAACCTGGCTGAACAGCAGGCAGCTGCTGAAGGGGAGCAGGAGTCTCCAGGGGAGTCTGCAGAGAGTCAAGAAGTGGTGGCAAATGCTGAATCGCAGGTCCCCATGGAGACAGAAGTGGTGGAAGAACCAGTTGTGGAGGAATTGGCTGTCATAGTGGAACCAGAACCTGAAGTAGAAGAGGTTGTTTCACAGGAGATTTTGGGAGACCCTCCAAGCTCACCTGTTGTCCAGCCGGTACAACCCTCCCTTTCTCCTTCGCCACGCAGAGGACAGAGGAGAGCCCGCAGCCGTAGTCCAGAACCACGCAGGACCAGGGCCCGTACAGCCAGGAGCCGCTCTCCTCTCCACATGGATCAGTTGGATAGTCTTCCAAATCTGCATCATGCTCACAGCTCTCAAGGCCCCAACTCAGGCACCAGTGCTCCCCTTGTACCTCAAGTGGAGGGCAGTTCTCGGACTCGACAACATGTTCTTTCCAGGCAAAGCACTGCTGACAGTGATGTTCAGCCATCTAGGGCGGGTGCAGAATCTGTTCCAGATGCCCAAAATACCGGCTCTCAGGAAGGAGAAGCTGCTGGGGGAGAAGGGGGCACTTCAGGGCGCCGTCTCCCAACTATTATGCTCGATCTCCAGGTGCGTCGTGTGCGTCCAGGCGAATATCGACAAAGAGACAGCATTGCTAGTCGTACCCGCTCGCGCTCCCAGAACTCAAACAACACATTTCTTTATGAGAGCGAGCATGGTGGATTTCGTAGGACTTTCTCACGTTCTGAGCGGGCTGGTGTGAGGACCTACGTCAGCACAATTCGCATCCCTATCCGAAGAATCTCTGATGCAGGTTTGGGAGAGGCAACTTCAGCAGCTCTCCAGTCTATGATTAGGCAGATTATGACTGGTTTTGGTGAACTAGGCTACCTCATGGATTCAGCCTCTGATTCTTCAGATTCAACCCGTGGAGCCAACACAGTTACGGATCCAGCTGAAGCCCTTAACCCAGATGCTGCTACTCCTGCTCCTGCTTCTGATGTTGATGAACCACCTGTGGTTGCTGGAGTCAGAGCAAGGACAGTTGACGCTGATATGGATGAGGGTCTTGCCACTGGTCCACCTGGCTCTGGTGGCAGGGCTCGGCCTAGACCACCTATCAGCCTAGAGGAGCCCAGCTCACTGCCTTTCCTGCGGCTTGCCCACTTTTTCCTTCTAAATGACGACGACGAGGACCAGCCCCAAGGGCTGACTAAAGAGCAGATTGACAACCTCTCCATGCGCAGCTTTGGTGAGAGTGATGCCGTGAAGACTTGCAGTGTCTGTATAACAGAGTATGCAGAAGGTAACAAGCTACGTAAGCTGCCCTGCTCTCATGAGTACCACGTGCATTGCATCGATCGCTGGCTGTCTGAAAACTCCACTTGCCCCATCTGCCGCAGGGCTGTCCTGGTATCTGCTAACCGAGAGAGTGTGGTGTAGTTCACAAGACTGCAGGCCTTTTGTCTCAACATAAATCTAATAATATCCCAGGTCCATGACAGACTTTGAGGAAATGTCTCCACTGTTGAAATGTATTTTCTTCATACCATTTGCAAGTTCGACCATAATGCAGTCATAAGTTTGATTTGGGATGCTCCACAGTGACATTGGGAATTATTCAGCCTCTAGTAAGACATTTCAGCAAGCAATGCATGCTGTTTGAATCAGCCTGTAATGACCAAGCAGGTTTTTGAATTGTGTCAACCCATGCGCATGAGCAGATGTGTTTTCATAAAGATTCTCCAAGTTAACAATGCTGCACACCTACAGGTAGTTCAACCACCACAAATCTGATCTTTTGTATTTGAACCTCAGTGGCACCTTGCATAGCATAAGTTTGGTATTATACAGGTCTTAGTTACACCAGTTTAAAGTATTAGCTGTAAATAAGCAAATATAATAAAAATCATTTGAATTACACTTTGCATCACTGAATTGGTTTTGGATTTTAGATGTTCTCATGAAGATTAGTGGTATTGACTGCAGTTACACTCTCATAGCATACATAAATTTGGTGTTAAAAATAGGTGGCATCACAGCAGAATTATTTAGAGATTGTGGTGTCCAAAGTATGTAGGACATTTTAATTGGTTTGCAATATATTGTGTGACTTGTACTCTCCCTAAGTATTTTTGGAGTGGCATATACCATGAGAGTTTTAAGTGTGCTGAATTATTTTAAAAAGTGCAAGTAAGCTATAAAAATGATTAGTACTCTTCATACCAGAAATTAAGGGTGTCTGAATATTGATAATGGATACTGGGTTGATGTCAAGAATTTCCCATCTCAAAAATGTTAGCTAAACAAGACATTTCAGAAACTTATAGTTGCTTCTGCTTCCCCCCCACACCCATAAAAGAGCATGTTGTTTTAATGCACAACAGTGATTTTGCAGGCATTTTGTTCTGTCATCCATTTGTTAATTTTTCTTCTAGCATAGTGTTATCTTTAATTATTAACTGGTGAATTAAGTTCTTTAAGCTGATAATGGTGTATCATGAAATTGACCTAAAATGAAATGTAGACATGCCTTCTGAACTCAAAGCAGAGGGGGTCTAAAGACACACACACACACACACACACACCATTGTAGCTCAGTCTTTATTTGGGATTCTCACGCCTCTTGAGCAAATGCTCTATATCAGTGTGCAATACATACAAAAGTGAAAATAGGGAAATAAAAACCATGATATAAATATGATATTGCTAAAACCTGTTAATGGATTAAAATCTTAATGAAGATTTATTACCTCCTAAAATGTGTTGAAGTTCATTGTATGTTATTTAGAAGTTCTGTAGGTTGTAATACCACTGTTCATGAACAGGAACACTGGCTGAAGGACAAAAAGGGCATCACTATCAGTGCCATCCTGTCATGTTCCTGGTTTCACAGTTTGTCTCCCACAGTTATTACCCCTCTTCATGTGACAAAGTTTGAATGCAAGACATTGTCATTGTTGAATACTATAAACATGTAAATGAAATGTATGTTCTCTTTTAGGCCATGCTTTAGTTGTGGCCTTGTTCTGTGACCCACCCACAGCAGTATGTTGACTGGGTGTTCAATCAGACCAGTCGCTGAATTAAACAAGTTATGCTATAAAAAAAAAAGCATTGCGGTCAAGCATTGTGTACACTCTGTGCTGTTTAATAATTTTATGCTGCTTCCAGATGCACATAATTACTACTTGTATATTAAACTATAGTTAGTATACTTCATTTTTTATTTGATCTGACTGTTCGTTGGTATTTTTTTGCCCACAAGTTCATATTGTGCTCTGTAATCTTAGAATACCTTCAGTTCCTATTTTTGACCGACACCTGCACATTCTAGTGAATTCAATTAAAAAGCTCTATAAATTCTACCTTACTAAGTGTATAAAGTGGAAATGTGTACATTTATGTTTATTATTGAGGTCATAGTTTATAGGCAGCGTTGTGGACTTGAGGTTTTTCATTTTACAAACATAAAGGTGCAGAACATCAGAAACATCTCTGAATGTAAAGCTGCTAGTCCATCACCAACGTTGTTCTCTCTGCTAAAATATAATGCAGCTAACACCATTAGTATCAGAAAGCTTGAATGTTATAGGCTCAATAAAATGCCACATTGTATTGTATTGGCTAGAAAAAGATTGCACATGTGTACCTAATACATTGTGTAACCATTGGGTCACATGCACTTGGGGGAAGTAGTATGTACTTTTCTAAAATACTACGTTTAAACGGGCAATAAGAATGGCCACTAAATAGTATTTAAGCTTGTAAAAGCACGAAACTAATCCCATATTTAGTAAAACATGAAGGCTTGTTAATTAAAGTTGTACGATCCGTATTAACGATCATTCATTCATTTGTTGTGACGTCGCAGCACCAGGTGACCCACAGACGTCGTCAGTGAACGTTGCAGCTACTTTACGGTCCATAGTAGAAAAACAAGGAAGTATCCGTGTGTCAGACCACACAAAAGATGTCGTATCGGTTAGCTGGGAGTCGTCTAGCCTATTTCCAGAGGACTTGTCTCAAGGTAACAGTGAATTTATGTCATTGACTGCAAATTTTGCCATCGTCTTTCCACTTCCGTTTAACTTTGTCAGGACTGAAATAGCTCAAACGTAACAGCAGTTTAGCTAGACTTTACCGGAACTATCGATAATCAAAACACAGCGCCTCTGTCTGGTCTACATTTCATCAACAACATTTAATCTTCAGCTTTTCAGCTTTAATCCTACCACTTCTTTCAGACTTTCACCAGCCGAACACTAGTAGATGTCAAATTCAAAAGAACCTGTCCAGTTGAAGTGAGCCACCTGGACCATTTGGTCCTTACAGTGAAAAGTGTCCCTGACACCATCAAGTTTTACACCTCAGTCCTTGGCATGGAGGTCATCACTTTCAAGGTATGCCAGATGCTGTGTAAATTACAGGTATTATGAATATTATCAGTGTCAAGCATGTGAAAATGTGGCTAGCTGCTTTTGCTTCCTTCCCCACATTTCAAAGGGAACTTTTAAAACATTTACTTCACAACCTTTTTGAACAGTTTTCCTTGTCTAATTGATCAGATTTTTTTCCTTTAACGTGGGTTATTTTTAAATATTGGCTGGTGAACTAAGTTTTCTATGCTGATATTGATCTAGGCCAACCAGTCAGAGACCAAGAGCCACATTTTTTACTGTGTTACCGCAAAGAGCCACATCATACACATGGGCACACAGGAACATCACTCATCCCTTCCTCTCTCTCACACACACACACACACACACACACACACACACCTTTTACTGTGTTACCGCAAAGAGCCACATCATACACATGCGCACACATGAACATCACCCATCCCTTCCTCTCACACACACACTGCTCAGCCAGATTTGTTGTAAATGCCACACACCAACATGATAATGTCAGAAATGGACTCCTACAGTACTAAGACCACAGGCCAGTCATTTTCAACAATGAACATTGTGTACACTGTCTCACACACACAAACTCTGAGTTCAACCAAGTCCACAAACAAAAATTAATAATTTACAATAGCGTTTTTCTTTTACTATGCATGTTGCTTAGTGGGACTTCTGGCATTCCTTGCCTTGAACAATCCTCTTCAAATCTGGCTTGTATTCCGTTGTTGCCACTCGAAGCAATTCCTTCACATGGGTGTCAGTCAGAACAGATCGATGCTTTGATTTCACGTGTTTCAGGGTAGAAAACACAGACTCGCAGACGTA
>NW_018128097.1:696613-699693 GCF_001952655.1 Monopterus albus
CAATTCTTTCACATGGGTGTCAGTCAGAACAGATCGATGCTTTGATTTCACGTGTTTCAGGGTAGAAAACACAATATTTGCTTTTGGCAGAGTGGGAAAATGCGTTAAATCTCCCTTTTGAATATGCGCCTTGAACAGCTTCAGTTTGTTGACAAACGCAAACACACTTTGCACCAGGTCAGGCAGCATTTTTAACTTACCCTGCAGGTTCAGGTTCAGTCTGTCCAAGTGACACAGCATGTCGACCAAAAAGGCCTGATCCATGATCCACTTGAGGTCCGAGAGCTCGGGATAGTCATTGTCCTTCTCTTCCATGAACAGTTTCACGGTATCCAAAAGCTCAAAGAAGCGAGAGAGTACCTGGCCTTTTGACAGCCACCTCACAGTGCAGTGCAGCGGCAGGTCACCTGGAAGCCCTTGGTCCAGCTCAGCGATGAGATTCTTCAATTGCCTGTGGTTAAGCGCAAGTGTGCGGATGTAGTTGACGATTTTCATCTCAAGCACATGCGCATTTGACGAAAATACCGTATTGAACTCAAGCGAAGCGAACACGCACATAAAAAAAACACAAACTTCGATATGAACGTAAGAGCCGCATGAAACCAGGCAAAGAGCCGCGGGTTGGCCACTCCTGGTGTAGAGTGAAATGACCAGAAACTGACCTAAAATGAAACACAGACTTGTAGGACCAGTGACAGCTCAAGTTTTTAGTGTAAAGTTTAAGAGCGCTGAACATTTGAGTCTGGAAAAAAAATCAGCCTGTGCATTATTTCCACATGGGGACATTTTTGCATTTTTGGTGTGAAAGAACATCCCACTAGGTGGCAGGCTTTGGGGACATGCTGATGGAAGCCCTCTCCACTCAGTCAGTTATGAGGGACCTTTCAGATACTTCTCAGCACCCATACATGCCATCTCTGCAATTTCAAGGGAGACCGTAAGGCTTTGGGTTTTGGGCAGCAGAAGTTCAACCTTCACCAGCTGGGACAGGAGTTTGAGCCTAAAGCCAAGCACCCAACCTCAGGATCTGCAGATCTGTGCCTCATCACCACAACGCCTCTATCTACAGTAGCTGCACATCTGAAGGTACTTCACCCAGTACCCCAGACTGCCCTGAGTTACTAGTGTCAATCTTAATCTTGTAAGGTGACCACTCATTTAAAATCATTTGACCTCAAGTCCACTGTCAGATTTCATTGCCATTTGGGAATATGGTGTCAGTTTTTGTTTTTGCTTCTCCTTTACAGGTTTGTGGAGTTAAGATAGAAGAGGGTCCCGTGCAGAGGAGCGGAGCTGTGGGGACCATCACCTCTCTGTACTTCAGAGATCCAGACCACAATCTCATTGAAGTGTCAAATTATAACCAGTCGGTATCAGAGGGATCATCTTGAGGCTCTTATGTGAAAATACAGCACCTCTCCGTCCGTTTGACCGATTTAGCTCAAGTACTGTTTCAGTTAAGCTTTGAGAGCAAAATCACTGGAATTCAAGCAGCGCTTGCAATTAGACCGGGGTAGATAACATCAGCTGGCTAAGCAGAAACACTCACTGTGTAGTTCTGCTTGCAGTTAATTACTATTTTAATCATGTGTGAAAAGGGCTATTTTATATTTTTATAGTAAAACTTTGTGAATTTTGCATACATTATGAAATAACCTCACCACCTAAATATATACTCTAATGGGTATATAATCAACAATATTCTTATAGTTTGAAGAGAAAATTATAAAACATGGCTTATTCAGCTGAAAATAAAAGCTTTTTACAGGTACTAAAGGTTCTGTTATTTGCTTTTTGGTACAGTTGATATAACTCCCTGGATTATGTTAGCCTTTGATATTATTTTCAAATTGTTGTGATTGAAACTGCTTTTATTTATATATTGTCTTTTTTTTAAGTCACTGTTTAGAAGTTGAAAATTTCCACACCTCTTGAATTACTGCCCATTTTTCTGCAATTCAGTTTTGTGTTGTGTTCATCATTAGTTGGAGAATCAACCTGTAGTGGAGCAGGAAAAATAATAAATCCAAAATCGCCACGAGAATGCAGACAGCAGTGGATGAGATTGATGCAGGTGTGTGGTTTGTTGTAAAAGGACAACAGTATTTTTTTGTGTGCTTTTCAGGAAACATAAACTGCTCCTAACATTCACTACTATCCTAGGTTGATTAAAAAATAATGAGATGGATACATCGCTTGGTTCTGGTTCCTTATATATAAACTACTTTTGACAATGTGTGATAAGTTGCGTTGCTAGACTTGACAAAGCAGCTGAAAATTGTAAATTCTTACATGTATCTCTGTACAGTACTTATTTGAAACCCCTCTTTATTCATACTAAATATTAGTGGTTTTAGATTTTATTTAAAAAATAAATGGTAGGAATAAGCCACAGTTTTGTCTAAAAGCCTAAAACATGTCTTGTAACTTTTCTTTTTCCTGTTTCTTCTCCTCAGCACACAGTAAGGCTGCCCTTTAGTGGTGGCACACAACATTACACCAAACTTAACAAGTGTGACCTACTGCCTGTTGTTCAAATGAATGGCAATTTAATACAAATACCAATACATGTACATGGTCACAATTTTTGTGAGCATGTGCAGGAAAGATTTGTACATAAAAACGCTTTTCAACATGTGAATAAAATCTGTAAAAGACACTGAAAAGAAATGTTTGTGAACATCTGTGTACAGGCAGAAAGTAGCAAATTGCACATACAACTGAATTTAGGAGAACTGAGGTTTAGTGTGAATCCAATCTGCCCATCTCTCCCACAGCTTTAAATTTTCAAGGGTAATGTTTGCTGTCCAGTACTCTTTTGCTTTGCTTGAGCCTGTCACTTGTCAGGCTAATTGTGAAACCTCTACAGTCTAGGAGAAATCTCTTACAGAGTTGACTTGTTACATTCCTTGTTGGATGTGTAGTCTTGTAGATGAAGGAACTCCTAGTTTTACATGCCCCATTAATGTAAATGTCTTTAATATTAATCGTGCAGCTCAATAAAAAACACCTTGCCGGTTTGGACCTCACCTGGTCTTCATCAGCATGGACACTCAAAAAATTGTTTGCACCTGTATGTT
>NW_018128097.1:703798-706908 GCF_001952655.1 Monopterus albus
ACAGAGCGAAACAGCATTTCTAACTACAGAAAATCTGACCAGGTTTTTATAGACCTGTTTTATAGGAAAGGTAACCTAAATGACTTCTGTTATGATCTGTGCCCCGCTAATATAATAGTAGGGGAAACACTGCTCTCCTATTATGCTGATTTGGACTGTGAGTAACTGAATCATAAATTTCAGTGACAAATAATCTCCCTCTCTGATGTGAAAATTAGTAGTCAGTTTCACATTTAGCACTTTAAGTAACCTACTTTTCAGTTCTCTTGACAAAGATTCCCTCAAATAAAAAAAAAAAACCCACATCAACTGCCCAAACTCCTCCTTGGCCCTTTCATTTTCTCATCCTTTGAATACAATGGTCACACTATGCTGAATCAGCATCCACACAATTAAACATAAAAATAAAAACATCTTCAACAAGTAACTGTCTAAGTTCACAATGCTGTAATTATAACTTACAACACTATCTACTTTATGTCCAATTTGATTCATGCTCTGAAGTGCTCACACCTTTGGGATGTTGTGAGCCTCATTAGTCGGCCCTGGATCTAAATGCCAACGCCGAATCCCAGCAGGAAGTGCAGGCCAGTAGGTTTACTGTTAGCAGGCATCATGTCACTGAGTGCTAACACAGCAGGAAGGACCACTCCAGAGGGATGAGTGGCAGGGTGCCATGTATCATCAAAGTCTGTGGAGTGAGTCAGTCTAATGACTGTGCTTTATTTATATCACAGAACACAGAATTATTTTAACAGTGAAAACAGTGAGATCATTATTGATTACATTTTCCTTCTGCTAACAAGAATGTAGGGTTGCTATATGCTATGAAATGGAATAATCTGTTTGCACTGTCTCTGTATTCAAATGATGCATTTTATGTCATAGTTTCACAGGCGTTGACCACTGGAGGGTAGTGTCTGCAGACATAATGTGGCAAAACGTCTGAGGTCATTTCAGTAGTTTCCTCACCCGCCTGCGGTTGACAGCCCAGACTGTGCCATTAGTTGTAGGCTGGTTGCTGTAAAGGACTTAGCACATATAAAATCATGTGGTGTCCTGGGGACAATGGTTGTACATCTGTTCTACCTATTTATACTCACCACCACTCCCCTATAGGATAATTTTAAGCTACCTGCATGACTGTAGCCAGAGAAAATTTCTAACAGAGATCCATTGGTGTCTGTGTGGTCTGTGGAGAGAATTTTTATTTTCCTGCAGTTCAAAGCAGCAGCTTTGATCTCTTCCTAAATGCAAATTTACATCCTCTTCCCTCCTCCTGTTTTTGAGATTGACAAGTTTTGTCTGCTCCTCTGTCTCTCCTACTCGTTTCTCTTTAATCTCCTCCTTTCTCCTCTGAATCTCCCCTCTCCTACGTTTCCTTTGTTCCTCATAGAGGCTCATCTTGCACTGGCATCATGTAGGGAGAAACAGGAACCCCAGGCACACTCCACCACTACTTTTTGTCTGATATCACAAAAGCTAGCCTATAACCAGAATGCCAGAAAGACTGGGAGTCTGCATCAATTAATTGCCTCTGGTCCTTTGCACTGATAATGATGAGTGGGCTGACTTCAGTGAACCGCTGGCTGGCTTGTTACTGTAGTGAGCAGGAGTTTGGCTTTGTTGAAAACTGACCACAGAAGGCTTCCATCCACTGCTGTATTATTCACAACTTAGGTGAACCATAAGGAACTAATTTTCCCTAAAAATCCCTCAAAATAAAATTCTTAAGATAATCACAAATCTGCCTTCATACTATCACATGTGCAGGATACAAACATTTTCTACTAAAAATATAAGGTGTCTTATTACAGTTAATACACCATCTAGGAGCTCTAATGACTGGCTTATTACTAAAAGCTCCACCGCCAGCAAGACCCTCACATTTGGTTTTATGACTATTAGATCACTTTACAAAGGCCATACTGATAAATGATCTGATTATTCAGTCTGAAACATGGCTTAAACCAAATGTTTCCTTCTTATTAAGTGAAGCTTCTCTTTTAAGGTTCTTGTTGTATTAAAACCATCTCCATCATCAAATAGCTGTATCATGACATGACAGACTCCAACCAGACCCTTATTCACAATTCTTTAAAAGAATTTGGAGAATTCATCTCATCCTGATGAGATTCTAATTATACAGTACGTGACTTTAATATTCCTGTGAAAAAGGCCCGTGATCCTCTAACTAAAGCCTTCCGGGTGCTTGTGGAGCACTTGTGTGCTAGTGGTTTTGTAATCTGACTGTTTTTCCTCATTACATTATGTCTGATCACTTTCTTATCAAATTTAAAGCCATTTTAGTGTGTGTCTGCAATGTTGGTGTATTTAGCACACTAGTCCTTGGTGGTGCATGGTCCCGAATTGGCAAGTGATTGCTAGTGGTACTAATTGTACCAGCTCTGTCTAGTTTCCTCAGTTCATCTTACTACCAAAACAAAAGGTCAAATGCCTTTATTGCTATTGCACATGAACCACAAGACTGACTGTTTTCTAGTTTGCTTCAAAACTGCTTTGGTCTCTTCTAAAGAAAGGCATGAATAGCTTTAGAAATGTTACTGCTATTACTTTAGTAATTAAGAACATTGTATAACATAATTTCAGTCATATACTGTACGTACAGTATATTAGAAAATCTCAGCATCTAGGAAAAATGAAGTAAATGTAAACCATGCCCTTTTCTCTTGGTCACACTGAGACCTTTGTATATTTGGCCCACTTTTTTTTTTTGTAAAAATGGAAAACATTTCCAGACTTATTTATTTAGCATATTCTATGGAAGAAGAGAGCGACCAAAGCCTTAAATCAGAAGATCAGATGGGCTTATAGCACAGGAAAAACACATTGTATCTGGAAGTCTGAAATGGTCAAACACAGTGAAGAGGGAGTATTACAACAAACCACTCTCTTCCATATTTCTATGCATTTTTTTTAAATAATTTATTTAGCAGATTTACATAGTAGTTTTTGTTAAACAAGACAAAAAAGAAACATTGCTTCTCATTTAACCCAATCTTTATTGAAATTACCAAAGATTGATAGTAAAAATAAACATAAATGGAATCATTTGTGAAGACTGAAGATTACTAATCTAATAATCATTT
>NW_018128097.1:712502-714190 GCF_001952655.1 Monopterus albus
TTTTTCTCCTAGGAATCTGTCGCAGTATGTCCTACGCCCAGCTCTTTTCTGCTTTGTGTCTGACAGTCTCTGCCCTGTGGTGTGGTTCAGGCCTGGTGTACATCCTGGTGGGGCAGGGGGTGCTGCAGCCCACAGAGATGAAATCTGCTTTGGTCCCTGGTCTGGCAGCATTTACCTTAGCCCTGCTCATCATAGGTAGTGCTACAATCATAGCAAAGAAAGTGGTTCTGGTTCTCATAGCTGTTGGCATTAGCTTAGCATGTGCCCATCAAATTGCCAGTCTGTCAGCTGCAGGTTTTGGTCCGTCTGCCACAGCTGCTAACTACCTCATCGTTTGTCTGGTAGGTGTTTACTTTGGTTGTGGCCGTCTGCTGTCCACTCTCACTCATGGTAAAGTGGAACCTCCAGGCACAGGCCTGAAGAGAAAAGCTGAACTGACAACACAGCAGAACCAGGGGTGTAGCGATGCGGTGTCAGTGGGTTTGGTGATGAACTTGCTGTCTGCCTCTGTGTTAGCTTGTCCTCTGTTAGGTGTGGTCCCCCAGCTCTCCACCGGTCATGTCCCCTGGCTTTGGACAGCTGGTGTCTTCCAGCTTGGCATGTGTGTCATCTTTTACCGAGCCATAGACACACTAGCTGCCACTTTTTATGGCTTCACTGCTCTGCTGAAATTTGCAGAGGGCTACAGTGTTCTACTGTCCTTTTACTCAGTTCAGCCTTTCTCTCCAGTTCCCTTCCCTGTTGTCTTCGCTGTCCTTTTCTTCATCCTGGCTCTGTTCAGTTGTCAGAAGAACCTTCTGGAGGGGCTCTACCAATTATTCTTTGCAGCTTATTGTATTGCCATTGCAGCCCAGCCTCAAGGCTTCTTCCAAAGAGGAACTCAGGGTGTACAGGCAGCTATATTCGTAGTTTCTGCCATCATGCTTTTAATTACCACATTCAATATGGTGTCCACCACCATGATCCCCACAGGACAGGGCTGTTTCAAGGCTTTAGTTGCCAGGATGCAGGGTCTTACACTCAGAGCACATGATAAGGAGCTACACACACCTCACCTGGGTTATTCTAAATATGCAGATGCGGAGGTGTTAGGCCATGCCTGCAGTGTGTTGGCTGCTTTTGCCATTACAGCCACAGTTGGTGACAGAAATCCTCTGCTTGTGCTGATTCTGCCTTGGGTGGTGGTGGCAGGAGGGGCTCTCCAGCTGCTCTGTGGTTCAGTAGCTTTTGCTCGGGGTAAAACCTTTGAGAGCACAGTTTTTATTCTGTATGGAATGATGTGGACAGTGTGGGGGTTGACACGATACGGCGGCCTGTATGGTGAAACCAGAGGCTTTAATGTGGCTGTTGGGATTATTAGCTTCATGCTGTTTAACTGTTTAGTGACAGCTGCAGCACTGTTTCTAAATGTCGCCTGGTTTGCCTACGCCCTCACCTTCCAGCTCATCCTCATTAGCTTCCTGCTGGATGCAGTGGGCGCCCTGCCTTATGGTTATGATATAGGCGTCACCATCATCTTTGGCCTGGTCAGTTTTTATTGTTTCCTAGCTCACATTTTCAACAGCACCTTCCAGTCCCCCCAGATCCCCTTAGGGAAACCTTTGGTCAAGTTGAGTGGGGTTGGGGGAGGCGCAGGTGTCTGTCCACATGTACCAGCTCGCAAGGCCACATCTGTCCGACAGATAGCA
>NW_018128098.1:0-9196 GCF_001952655.1 Monopterus albus
TCTTAGTAAGACAGGTTTCACAGCAAATCAGAGAGCAGCTATATATTACAAGCCCAGTTTGGACCACATTGACAACCCACAGTTTGGGTAAGTGTCAAAACAGGTAAGGATTTACAGGCTTCTGATATAAAAATTACATTTCGACCCTTGACAGTCAATCTATTTTGCCTTAAAGACCTACACAGGTGTCTTCATTTACCCTGGCTGATTAGACCTCTGGGGCTGACAGTTACAGTAAGTGAGGTTGGGATATGTACTAATAAAATGAGGTCCTTCTCAGAAGACATTTAGACAAAAGTAAAGGTGCAAATGAAAACATTAGTCATGGCTAAACTCCATTTAGTTGCTTCAGTAACATGGTCCTGGTATTTTTACATTATCTTCATACTGGGACACTTGAGCAGAACAGAGCCCTCATTAATGTTACTGCAGTGACAAGTCAAAATGTCTGCTTTGAAAAAGGCATGCTGTACCTAATGAGTGCAAAAAGGAGAATTCAGTCAAGCACTGTTTGTACTCTCCTTTGTACTCTCTGTCAAAATAGTTAAATATCACCAAAACCAAAGCCATCTGAATGGCTCTATCCAAACAGGACTAATAAGAAAGTTAGTTTTGTTGGAATTTGAGTAAACTAACCCTTTAAGTCTCCGCAGCTGAAAGGATGGCATGGGTTGTTGAGTGTGTGACTTTTCCTTAGCTAATTCAATTAAAGCAAATAGCTTTACTTTGATTGCATTAAATGATTCTCTAGAGACGTGTTACCTCAGAAACGGTGCTTGTTGTTTTTGTCTACAGGCTCCTGTTATCAGACAGTTTCATGTCTCAAACCAAACGGCATTACCAGCCTCACATCTGGTCTGATTGTTCAGGGTCTTTGCCAAACCTCATTAACAAACCCAGAGACAGCGGCTTCTATCAGCTGAAGAGTCACCAGAAAACAGCAACAGTGGAGAAGAAGGTGGGGAAGCTTGGGCAGTGTCAAACATACAGAAACTGTGTAGTGCGTTTCTCCTTATTTATGTTCATGAATGTGTTTTTTTAGACAGAATACCAAAGATTGTTTGTGCCTCATCCTCTCTCACCAACAGGTAAAATAAGCTCTATATAAGACTAAAAGTTTATGTAAATCTGAAGATTAAAGATAAGAGCAACAGAAAATGCAAGGTCACCATTTTGTGAAAATGTACAACAGGCCGCTGTATCATAATAAAATAAATGAAGACTTCTTATACGTTGTTGCTTGTTGCTCCAGGTTCCCAGAACCATGTGACTATAGGACCTAAAGGAGAGACTGGTTTCACTGAGGGGACACAGCTTCAGTTTAACACTTTTGAGGAGAAAAACAGCTGCAAGGTGATGTCTGTTTATTAAAGGATTCTGTGAGTCTGATGAAATGATGTAGATTTTATATTCCTATTTTAGTCACAGTCAACAAATTGACAGAACCATCAATGAACTGATCCACTTATTCCTCTGGTCACCAGAGCTCCATTGTTGTCTAAAAACTATTAAGAACAAATATTGGACTTAATTATAAAGAATACGGGCAGGAACCTACTAGGCCTTTGTTAAATGAAATATGTATTTGTGAGTCATTTTTAAGAAATTTATTGGGGTTTTTTGATGCAAAAGAAAACTAGAGAATATCAGTCAGCCTATCTGATGCACAACATTTCACTCTTGTAGGTTTGTTGACAGCTGTAACTGCAGTGCACCAGTTATTTCTTATGTGTGGTCTGATTTCCTGCTATTTGTAACTTTTTTGTAATTTTAACCTTTTGCTGATGTTCAGGTTGAACCTCGCCAGACTCACAGCTCAGTGATGAAAGACGATTTCTTGCCACCATCATTTCTGCAGGTGGATAAACACTTCACGCCGACTGTGCCCTCTCTTCATGTTGGAAAAAACAAAAAACTGAACACAGTTGTCATTTTATTTTGTGTAAAGCGGTGAGGTTTGACAGAGTCTTTCTGTGCTTGTGTTTGAGGGCATGGAGGCGATTCAGGGCTTGAGCAGCCTTTCTTGTCAAGAAACAGGATTTAATCGTGGTGCTGTTGCTCCTTTGGCCTGCCCAGTGAGTACTGACCCCCCTTCTCTGGCTGCTGTAGTAGGTTTTGAGTTTATCACTTTAACATCCTTCTCTCTGCTCTTCTAGACCTCCCTTCTGCAATCACCCCAGACAACAAAAAATGCAACAACTCAGAAGACTATTGGAAAAAAGGTCATATTTATCTTTCTTATATCCTTACCTCTGTGACTGGAGCTTTCATCTGGACTCTTCAGTGTTGTTTCAAGTCTGTTGTTGTATTTTTAGGAGCCTTCAGGGTCTCTTTTGAATGCACCAAACAACTTGGTTTTCCCTAACACACCTTTTGATTCTTCACACTTCACTACTCATTATAGGAGCAAGTAAGTGTGTTTAGGGTTTTCAGCTCTGGTGGGGGAGTTTTTAGATCCTTTACCCATGTAAAAGTGAGAATACCAAACTGTGACAATAATCCAAGTGTAAATCCTGATTTGAAAATATTAGTTACAGTAAATAACTGCATGTAAATACTATTAGTAAAATGCACTAAACTATCAAAAGCAAAAATATCCATAATATGGAAAATGTCTTGAGTTTGATTATTATTGGATTATTAATACAGGTGTATTAGCTAATGCTAATTTTAGCTGTTTTGCACAATGCTGAGTAGTTTAATCTTCAGCAATACATCAAATTGTATGTGTTTTATGTTTTGTATATAAAATCTTAGTCTGCAAAGTAACCTGTAACTAAGGGGATCAAATAAATGTAGCACAGTAAAATATTTCTTTCTGAAATGTAGTGGAGCAGTAAGTATAAATACCTCAAATTTGTGCTTGAGTGAAGTACCTGATTAAATGTATGAACTTTCCACCAGACCTTAAGCTATTTTTGACACTAATTATAAATATTATTCAAGTACTGTTGAAATGACAAATATCCAGTTTAAAAAAAACAACAACATTATAGGTTCTGTCGTTATGCTGAGGTTAAAGATTGGAGATCTAGCCAAATTGGTGTAGGAATCATCAGTGCAACAATGGACAGCAGCTACAGCCGTCGGTGCATGGACAGGTACAGATATGTTGCACACGTGAAGTCCCATCGTGCATATAGTATATTTTCTTTGACTTACATTATGCCTTTTTATTTCACAGGTTCATATTCGGGGGCTAAAACCTGAGGTAGTACCTGCATGGCTAGTCACCAGAAAAATAACATTTGAGGTTTTCTGCTGACACATTAACACATTCTCTGAAGATTCTTTCTTTTTTTCCTTATAAATAAATCCCTAAGCTCTAAACCACTCTCCTAATGGTGTTGTTTTACAATAGCTCTGTCAAAAAAACAACTCATTTTCTTCTTTTTGTGAAGTCCTTTTTTGTGTGAGTTGAAAAGCTGACAGTTGTGTGAAGTGAGCGGTGTGAAAGCCAAAGAGGGAGTGAAAGAGATGATGCATTATCTATGCCTCACTGACCTACAGAGAATGAGAGGAGTGTAAACTAATGAGCAAAATAATTACACTCTGAGTATGGCACTGCTTCCCATGGACGTCTGCAATATGTCAGACTATTCTGCCACCCGCAGATGTAGAACAAGCAGCAAAATACAGAGTGAGAAGGAAGACCAAGTTTCCACCAGCACCACAATGTGTGTCATGTACTGTAGGCTGGAGTAGTGCACATAGTGTGGGCCACTGCTCAGAAAGTGCAGTGGTTTTACATTATCAACAAGATTGCTGTGTCAAAGTAAGGGACATCAACCACACTGTTTTGTTTCAGCAAAGTACAGATCAAGTTTACAGCAGTCTATAATATAGGCTTCTTAATGGAAATTTTAGTCATGCTCTGGTCTGTCGGGCAGGGCACCACTTTGGTGCAGACTGAAGTATCTCAACTAGTACTGGATGGACTGTCATGAAATTTTTGACCTCAGACAATGAATCCTATTGACTTCGATGATTCCCTGAGTTTTCCTCTAGTGCAACACCATGAGGTTGACATTTGTGGTTTTAAATGACTAAACAAACGTCCGAAGGATTTTCATAAAATTTGGTTCTGAAATTCATGTTGTCCTCTAATACACTGAGATACAAAAATATTGGCGATCCCTTAATCTTTCCTCTAGTGCCACCATCAGGTCAAAGTTTAAATGAGTCCTTTTAAAAAAAAAAGTCTATTAATGACAATCTCTGTACTCTGTGCATTCACAGTTGTTAACATATTAGGATGGTTATAATGCTAAACATGCCCGCTAAATGTCCTCATGTTAGCATTAGCATTTAGCTCAAATCACCTCTGTGTCTGAGCAAACCTTCACAGAGTTGCTAGCATAGCTGTAGAGCGACTCTTAGTTTTAGACTTGGCTAAGTGAAAAAGGAGCATAGTTAAAGCTGAAGCAAACATTAGATGAATCAATTACTTCACTGACAGAAAGCAAACTAGCAAGGGTTTTGATGACAAATGAATTGTTTGTCTTTCAAGCAAAAATAACAAAAATTCACTGATCCCAGCTTCACAAATGTGACTATTTGATGTTTTTCCATGTTTGGTTTTTAGGTTTCTATACAGAAAACAGACTCTGCCATCTAGGAAACCAGAATGGCCACATTTTCTAAAATATTTTCATACAATTCATTTTACACAATTAACTGATAATGAGAATCACTCTAAACTGCAGTCTTAGACATAAACACAAATACTATTAAAATCACAGTTTGTAATAAATATGGTTTAATGTGTAAGAAACAACATGCATGTCATTTTGTAAGGGAAACAATCATCTGTTTGAGTTTGTTCTGAAACTGTTTCCCCAGCAAAGATACAGGAGTCGAGACACTCTACCACACGAGTAGGAGCATAAATATTTCAGCGTTTCGATAAATATTTCACTCTTTCAATGAGATGTGATAGAAAGATAAAAAGGAAAGAGGATTGGATTGCACATGAGCCCCACATGAATATTTGAGTACGGAGATGAGAGGAGAACAAGGGCTGGGCCTGCTTCATGTTGGAGACAGAGGTAGAAAAGGTGTAGTCACCGACAAAAAGGAGTATACAAAGGGTCATGACGGACCCAAGTCTCTGACCTGCAGGGGGCTGCAGGGCTTTTTTAATGTCAATAAAACTCTCCTGCTTGATTTTTTTTCTTTTCTATTTGGAACCTGCCTTATGGACTTACCTTTTATGGTCAGGCACCCCAACTATTCTTCGCTCTAATAATCCTGCTCGTCTCCCTCTCAGTCTTGGCACTGACATTCACAGAACTGCTTACACGACACTGTCAAGGTCTAGGAGGTTGTATTTAGCTTGTCATAAATATTTTGTAAATCCAATACACACATTTAAATGTGCACGTGGCTGTGGTTTATAAAAATAGCAATAAGACAAGTCGACATGCACTGACAAGCACATAAAACAGACACTGACCATGATGTGTGGAAATACTAGTGTCGGTCAAGTAAACAGGCTGGTGAGTTCATTGGTTACCCATTAAGGTATATGGTTCTGTAAATGATTGACAGCTGAGTTAATATTTAATAATGGAAGACCTGGTTTCCTGTGTACACTCAGAAAACAGCCTTAAAGTACATCAGCCAATACACACTGCATATTCACAGCCCATCTGGGTGCTGCTCTGACTTGGTCACTTGAAGCTGACTGGGATGTCACAGGTGCTGTAATTTAACAGAATCATAATGCCCTGCTTTATTTTCACAGTTACAGATTAGAAATTAGCAGCACTGCTAAGGAAGCCCCACACTCGCCCCGTGTCAGTCTCTTTAATAGACTTAATCTGTGGACTTGATGTCATCCACCTACTTGCAGATCACCTGGATGTATGGGAGGTTTTTCATGCCTCTTCATTGTTTCTCCCCGTGTCCTCCAGCTGCTCCCCGTCCCCATACTCATAGTCCCACTGAGCCCTCTCATAATCTAGCTCCTCCCCCTCATACTCAAAACCCTCTCCTCCATATATCAGCTCCTCTGTCTCATATTCAACACCCTCTTCATCATATTCAAGCTCAGCTCCGTCATACTCTGTGACTGGCAGCTCCACATCCCCCTCCTCCTCCTCCTCCTCCTCCTCCACCAGGGACTCTTCCTCTTTAATGTCTGCATCCTCAATGGTCACTGCAGCTTCTTCTGTTGCTTGTTTTGAGCTGCTGTTCTTCAGGATGCCATGAATCACCGGCTCCTCTGCTGCCACAGTCAACTCCTCTGCCTCTTTCTCTGCAGCCTTTTGTTGTCTCTCCTTCCTGGCCTCACGTACTGCCAGGAACTCCGCAGCCCCTTCCCCAACCACCAGCACCTCCTCGCCCACCTTAGGAGGGGCCTTAACAGGATTGTGGTCATAGGAGAACAGGCGCAGGGCTTGAAGACGCTTCAGGCTAGGAAACTCTGATATCTTGTTGCGATCCAGGTCTAAGATCTCCAAGCCTTTCATGCACAGCAGGACTTTGGGGAAGGTATCAAAGCGGTTCCCATAGAGCCATAATCCCCTCAAAGTGCCCATACGCTGCAGGTCAGAAGGCAGCGTCTTCAACTGGTTGTTGCCCATCTGGAGGGACTTGAGGCGGGGCAGGTCGTAGAGCTCTCGTGGAAATCTCTGGAAGTAGTTGTTCTCCATCCACAGGCTGCGCAGACTTCGCAGGTTCCTCAACTCAGGTGGGAGGGTCATCAGCCGGTTGTTGCCCAGGTACAGGCGAGTGAGGTTAGTGAGCTGGCAGACAGCCACAGGGACGTCTTCTATCTTGTTGAAATCGAGGGCGAGTGTCCGCAGACCCTGCAGCTCAGAGATGCTGTCCGGCAGAGTGCGCAGCCTGTTTTCACAAACATACAGCTTCTCCAGGTGCAAAAGTCGACAAACGCATGAAGGCACCCGCTTGAATTTAAAATTGCTCAAGTCCAACACCGGATCTCCACTCTCCAACAACTCCTCCACCCCGAGCGGAAGCACTTCCTCCACCTCCTCTTTCTTCTTCTCTGTGACCTCTGCCTCCTCACCATCCTTCCCCTCCTCCTCTTCTTCTTCTCCTTCTCCCTTCCTTGAGGAGTTGCCCATGCTGTGGCCTGACTCCTCCGTGAGTCAGGACACTGTCATTTGATGAGGTAGTGTCTGTGACAACTTATCCTCACTCATGGGAGCTGTTGTTGTTTTGTGGTTGAACCCAGAGAACATCATGGTGGCCCAATTAACACTCTCGCGGCCATGGCACAGCAGTGTGTCAGGTGTCACTGTGTCCCTTCATCTACTGCTTCATCAAAAAACCACCAGTGGAAAATATCTAATAAACCATTGAATAGTAGTAGTAGTAGTAGTAGTAGTAGTAGTAGTAGTAGTAATAGTAGTAGTAGTAGTAATAGTAAAAATGATAGTAATAGTGCTGCTGGTAGTCGAGGTCAACAAAGTAGAGCTGAATTTTGAGCTGATATTGAATTCCTGCAGTTCTTACCCTTTCCTCTTCTCTTTAACTTCCCCCCGGCTTTAAAGACAGAGATAGCGCACCGCTTTGAGGTCACCGTTTCACGTGATCTGGTCTTTTAATAAGAGCAGGACACTAAACAGTAATTTTACTGTTGCTCTTCCTGCCAGGCGTCGGTGGGTAAGTCCACAGTGTGTGCCTAGCTCAGCGACCTGGCTGGCAGCAAAGAAAAACAGTTAATGGAGGTCTGTCCACTAGTTAATGCAGCTGCTCTCTATTAAAGGCTGAGGTCTCCCAGAGTTAGAATCCGTGCTGGAGACAGACATTGTACAGCGCTGACAGGCTGACTCTACTCCTGATGTTGGCCGCTTCTCTCCATCAGTTTACATTCAATTGCTGCTCCCTCCCTCTGTAACCGGAACAGGGGCATTCATATCACATGGTCAGTGTGTGTGTGTCACAAGTAATCAAAAACTGTTCTCCCATCACCCATGTGCTTTAACACAAGTTTTAAGGCTATTTTTAAGAAAACCTCAGCAGTTTCAGAAATGAACATAAAATGTTTTTTGTTTGTATATTTAAGTTTTAATTTATCTGATTATTTTTTTAATTTATTGTACAAACATAAAAGCTCTTGTCTTTATGTTCTGTAGTCGATTTTGTATGCATACACGATTTTTTCCTGTTTTAGGAATGCTTGCCTCTATTATTATTATTAGTAGTAGTATTGTCATTAGCTTGCGCACATCTGATTTTTTCTGTGATTAAATAAAGGTTGCTGATGATGACAATGATATATATTTATTTTTAGTACAAGTTTGAGGTACCGCTCTGTACTTGAGGTACTTTACTTGAGTACTTAAATTGTATGCTATTTACTGCACTACAGTTACTTGATAGTTACTTTGCAGTTGAAGATTTTCAAACCTTAGATCAGTTTCCAAAGTATGATGCATTGTTATAGATGAACTGTTAATAAAATAGCCAGAACCCCTTACACTGCAGTCACATTGGTCACTGGAAGATATAGAGGCTTAAATAGGCCATTAATCAATGAAAGTCCAACCTTTGAACTGACAACCAGGAGAGAGGAATCACATTTTGAATAACAGGGTAAAGTACTTGTGTTGTCTCAACCTTTCATCTGGTGTCTGAACTCCATACTGTGTAACTATTGAAATTAATTAAAGTCTGAGTTGCAGAAAATCCAGGAATATTTACCTCAGACATTTACAGTACAATATTAAAATACTGCTCACACATTAAAACATTAATAACAATAAACCAATAATAATAAATTAAAGGCTGATAAGAATCTACAGGCTGTATGATGAGTAATTTTACTTTTGATACTTCAACGCATATCTACTTTTACACTGTAAGTGAAGGGTCTGAATACCCCAAATACCCACCAATATAAATACATAATCATACGTTACTGTAATACATTTAGACCTTTTAATTCTAACCTGGTTCTTTTGTCTGAAGGCCCCAAGAAGTAACACTCAGGAAACAGGAATCAGCTTTAAGTAGATTTATTTTCTTCTGGTTAAATGCAGAGTTATTACAGTGCTGGGCTCTGAGAGATGACAAGTCTCCAAGAGCCTCGATAATCACAAATCATTCACATTTATCTTCTCGGGCTGGGACTGCCCTGTACATGGGTGGTACGTTACACGTAAATATTCTAGAATGTTCATATAGGCAGTACGTGTGTGTGTGTGTGTGTTGTTATCTTCTATTT
>NW_018128098.1:12897-16949 GCF_001952655.1 Monopterus albus
GGAAATGATCAGTGGCTGGTCATCGACAGAAAGGTGTACAATATCACTCAGTGGGCCAAAAGGCATCCAGGAGGGTTTCGGGTTATCAGCCACTATGCTGGAGAGGATGCCACAGTAAATGTGTTTTTTTTCTATCTAGGCCATTTTACAATACATATAATAAAATTAACATATTTTCCTGAGAATGTAAGAGGCTTTTGTGGTTGTGTCCATGCAAATTCTCAGTCATCCAGGTCGTAGTATGCTGAAAAAACTTAGAAGAAGGCATCTGGATGTAGTTTTACGTAGAAGATGTTTCACCTCTCATCCAAGAGGCTTCATCAGTTCTGACTGGTAGTGAGCAGGAGGTATTTATCCCCCTGGGTGGTGTTTCAGTCCTTCCAGGGCCAACAGTGTCCCCTAATGACCTAGTCGTTGGGGTTCCAGTCCTTTGGTGGACAACAAACCCCAAAACTTACTTAAAAACAAATTTCAAGTACTTTAGTTGAGTATTTCCATTTGATACATCTTTACACTTCTACTCCACCAACAGGGAAATATTGTACTTTGTACTTAACTATAGTGTATTTATATGAAGCTATAATTAATTTTCAGATTTACATAACCAACATAAAACAAAATAAAATAAAAAACACGTTTTTGTTGCAGAGCTTTTGCTTTTCCTTTCCCACCCCGTTACTCGTGTCACTTATCACTCGTTTGAAAACTACTCCATTCAAGCAAAAGACAGTATTATTAAAGTGCTGCTTTACACTGATGCATGTGTATAAGAACAAGCTTAGAAAAACTACATTCACAGATCATTTTGAACGTAGTCCTTTTTACATTGTTCTATTTGTACTTTTATTTAAGTAAATTATCTGAGTACTTCTTCCACCACCGATAAATGTACATGACATGTACATAACTTTTTCTCCTTTCTGTTTGCCAGGAGCCGTTTTCTGCTTTTCACCCTGATCCAAAGTTTGTGCAAAGGTTTCTGAAGCCTCTGCAGATTGGAGAGCTGGCATCAACAGAGCCCAGCCATGATGGGGGAAAAAAAGTGAGATCTATGTAAATATTCATATACAACCTCACATTATTCTATAGTCCCACGCGTACTGTAATGCCTGAGGAAATGGGGAGGGTCAGACCGGAAAACTGGCCAATCTTGCTTCACCCTTGGAGCTTTACAGGATCTTCTCTTTCTTTTCCTCGCTCTCAGGCTGCGATCGTACAGGAATTTGCTGCTTTACGTGTTCAGGCAGAGAAAGACGGTCTGTTTCGATCTCAGCCTCTGCTCTTCTGCCTCCATGTGGGTCACATCTTGCTGCTGGAGGCGCTTGCCTGGCTGGTGGTCTTGCACTGGGGAACAAGCTGGAGCCTGACATTTTTATGTGCAGTCCTGCTGGCAACTGCTCAGGTGACTTGGTCAAAGTGTTCCCGATGAGGCTTGAATCATGAAGTGAGGTTCTGCAGCAGACAAATCTCGAAATGCTCGTTCCTCTTTTTCTTCTCTAGTCACAGGCCGGGTGGCTCCAACACGACTTTGGCCACCTGTCTGTCTGTAAGACATCCCGCTGGAATCACTTGGTGCAGAAGTTTGTCATTGGTAGTTTAAAGGTGACCGGTCTTGTAAGTCATATATATTTGTTTATTGAAATGTTTCCATAAATATTAAAAGACTGTATTCTTAGGGCGCTTCTGCCAACTGGTGGAATCAACGACATTTCCAGCATCATGCTAAACCCAACATCTTCCGTAAGGACCCTGATATCAGCCTGTTGGACATGTTTGTACTTGGAACCACTCAACCGGTAGAGGCAAGTATCACAAAGCAGAGATCCTTTAGCATCCAGTGTAACCTGGCTGCCCGCTCTAACTCTGTACTCCTCTTTGTTACAGTATGGCATTAAAAAGATCAAACGTTTTCCCTATAATCGCCAACACCAGTACTTCTTTCTTGGTATGTTTTTTAAGAGTCATTTAAATGAATGAACCCATGAATACTTTACAGGAGAAAGTTTTATGTGTTTCTCTTTTAGTGGCGCCACCGCTGCTCATTCCAGTTTTTTACAACTATCATATAATGCACACCATGATCACCCGCCGTGACTGGGTGGTAAGATTCTGTCTTGTGCATCATACAGTGCAGTTTGTATGTATTTTTCTACTTGACATGAGGATTTAATGCAGGCAAATAGTTTTTAATCTTATCATCTATGTTAAAAAAAACACCACAAAGGAAATAGTATGACTTATATGAACATACAGACGAATTAGGAATGCTTGCTAATTAATAAATGATATTATATTAACCTGCTTGTCTTGTGAAGGATATGGCTTGGGCCTTGACATTCTATCTTCGCTACTTCTGGTGTTATGTACCCCTGTATGGTCTGCTTGGCGCATTGGCACTCATGGCCTTTTTCAGGTAAAACCCCCGAAGAAATATTAACTTGTTTTTATTAGGGATGTCTCGATGTAGGGTTTTTTTTTGGCCCTGAAAGTATCTGCCGGTACCTGTTCCACTCCAGTACTTATTTTTACTTAGAGAAAATGTTCATGAAATATCTGTAACACTGTTTTTTTCAGGAGCTTCTTGGTCCAAATACTGGATTAGGCCCAGATTCCAAATTATTACGTTTATTATCTTAAATTACTGATATGAATGAACGAATAACTGGGGGCTGGACAACACACTCTCAGAGCTACAGACAATGAGGGAATTGTAATATCAACCCACGGTAAAATGCAGAAAATAAAAACTACACACACTTTAAAAAGAACTTCATGTTCAATGGGACTGATGTGTTTTAGCTGTTTTCACTTGATGTACTTCTCTATTTTTGTGGAGTTCGGTTGGAACTAGTGAGCTTTCATTGTTTTGGTAGATTCTGTGGAGCGGTATTTTGCGTGTAACTAAGAAATAATAGACCTGAAGCTAAAAATAGGCATCAGGTCACAGCTATTCCTGAGTGATATGCCGGACATGGAGGCAGTGTTATTGGTTGCGTGAGATACCTGTCTCAAAAACGCAAGTTCAGGATTGTAGTTCTAAATAACAATCAAAATTGGATAGGCTTCATTCTGGGCAATATGAAAATCTAACATGTTTGTCATTTCTTTACATACACCTCAATACTCATACACAGCTACCACAATGTTACAATGTCAACAAACCACACAGACACCTCCTATTTGAAAAATATGTTGCAGCACATGCTCTTTACAAATCTATCAAAATGTGTATGTATTGAGTTTGTGGTTCTTTCATTGTCACTAAAATGTAGTGAGTAGAATTAAAAGACGAACGAGCTGTGCTGGAGGATAGTGAAAGGCATTATTCAGCATTATTCAGGACCTGTAAAATAAAAGCTGTACTTTGAAATGCATTATTGCTGACCCAATGCTGATAAATCTTTATTAAATCACTTATTAATGTCAGTACGCAAACCCTTCATAAAGAATGTAGTGAAGTGATAGCACAGTTTCAGACAGCTCCTTGATCACATATTGTGACACATGACTCGGTGACTGGTCTTGTTTTGTTGTGAATATTACAGGTTTCTGGAGAGTCACTGGTTTGTGTGGGTAACTCAGATGAATCATCTGCCGATGGAAATCGACTATGAGAAGCACCAGGACTGGTTAACCATGCAGGTACCTGGTTTATCGTGCAATCCACAGTTGCCTGTGGGCGCTGCTGGTGTATCAACTCATCTGCACTCTTCTGTCTGATTTTCTACTTTAGTTACAAACCACCTGTAATATTGAGCAGTCCTTCTTCAATGACTGGTTCAGCGGACATCTCAACTTTAAAATTGAACATCAGTAAGTTAAATGACTATGAATGTAGTCAGGAGAACGGGCTTGCCATGATGTCAGTTTGTAGAAAACCAAACACAGCCTTTAAGGAGTAATGTTTGTTTTTTACTGATACAGAAATAAAAAACACTACAGATGCAAAAAGCATTAAAGGTCCATCAGACATCTCTAAAAGCTTCTGGTGCATAATCACCATTAAGCATTTTGAAGCCAAAGTATTTGTTAGGACTGCTCGAACACAACAG
>NW_018128098.1:21501-28218 GCF_001952655.1 Monopterus albus
TTACCAATCAGGTTGAATCGTCTACTTGTAATCAATAACATTACTGATGACTAGTTCCTCTTGAGGTGTGTTCTATGCAGTGCTGGCTCTCTGGGACAGCTCACTGCTCCTTGTTTATTATCATACATCAGAATTGATGATTTATTATATGCTTTTTGTTTTCACAATTTCCTGTCTCGAACTTTAATGAAGGATAACCAGGGTCAAGGTGACCAGGTCACCATGTGACAGCGTACGAACTTGTGTTGTTTTCATAGTACTTCAGCAGACAGTAACCATAATGAAACTGCCTTTTTGGTTTGTTTGCTTTTGTTAATTTATTCATGGTTTTCTACCCGTTGTCGTAATATTTAAGCGCTGGTGCTCCATGCTTGCAGTAATGCTAATGCAAATGCACATTTTATTGTATCTGAGCAGCCAAAGTAAAAACAGCTCTTAAAAATCCACTTGACACACCAGAATAAGTATTGACATTTTCCAGAGGAAATTATATTTGAACTTTTGCTGAAAGTAAAAATGAAGTGGCAGCTCTGATGCTTCCAGACTCATCCTGAGTGCAGCTGGTTGTTCCCATTGATTTCACTGTAGAAACTGTGACAGGTCACTTGTTTACAGAAAAACATTTATGTGAATAAGGCCACTGTAAGATTTAAATAATTAATGAAGTGCAGCTGTGCCACATGTGTGCACTGATCCAAATGTGGAGGTACAGGTATTCAGTAAAATAAAAAAAAGAGGTAAATTCTGCCTTTGTTTGGTCAGTGTGAAGCAGAGTCTGAAGCAGATATTTCAAGATGATTAGCACTGCTGTGATGCTGAAGAAGACCGACCTGAGCTCTGGCTCTTAACACCCAAACAGCAGCTCTGGTGGCTTCAGCCTAGTTTAACCCCTGATTGTGTGGGATTGTCACGTTTTCAAACAGACCTGCAAGCCATGCATGAGAGTCATCCTTCATTTTCCTCTTTTTCCATTTCTCTGCATGGACTTTTATCTTTTAAAGGCCACTTCTTTCCTAACTGCAGGAATCCTTGGTGAACTTCAGTTCTTCAGAAGTGGACAGTGAATGTGTGTAAAAAAACAACAACAAAACACTCAGAATCATAAACGTCAGGGGACCACCATCATCTCTAGAGGTTTTAGTCAGATCTCAAAGAGCAGCTTAACACCAAGCTGAAAAGCAATGTGCTGCTGCCCTCTGGGGTTGGATGTTTTAAGCTTGTTTGCTTTGTTGCATCCGCACCCAACAGTTATGTCTCAGGGTCCTGGAGAACACCTGTCAATCAGCAGCAGGGTGAGAAGTTAAATTGCTGGAGGTCAGCAACGACAAGATTTTCCAAGCGTGCTGAGTTACTCTTGAAGGCGTGGGAAGGCATTTTGAATTTCTGAGCATCATGAATGACTTACGGTTTTGAGAAACCTTTTCCGCTGAGCCATGCGGTCACCTGCTCTGGATTTGAGTCCAGGGTGAGTGGTATTTGGATGCTGGATGATCGCTCAACACGGAACTTCCTCGTGGGTGGCTGACTTTTGTTTGCAGTGATCATCATCAATAGTTCATTGTTGACCTCATCCATCACTGCAGAAGGGAAACAGCATGGCAGCATGTGTCAGAACAAGAGTAACTACTTGTAAAAGTGGCTTTAAAACATACTTGTAATTCCTAAATCTGACTTAGTCTACTTGGTTATGTTCACTCACGTTTGTCTTTGTGTCTGCCCTTGTTAAAAAAAAAAACCCAATTGTTGGTGAGACCAGTGCCCTTTTTCATCTTGAGCACCTGGCCCTCAAAATGTCTGTGCACAGTCCACTATGCTCACATTTGCAGGCTCTTTTGTAGCTGTAAACACTAAAGCAAAATATCTGTAATTTTAAGAGATGGTGACAGTGCTAAATGCTAGATTTTCCATTATATACAAACATTTTGCAGGTAGGTGCATCAAAACCAGATAGATAGATAGACTATATTCTCTCCGAATGTCTACTGTGCAGTGATAGTGCTCAGTGCACGAGTAAGCAAAATCTGTGTACATGTATGCGTGTGTACCCATAGCCTATGTTGTAAGGATGATAAGATTAGACCAACACGCCACCCTCTACCAGGCGCACATCCGATACACCAGCCATGAGCTTATTGGGCATTGGTCAGTTTGTGCAGGATCTACTGTGCAACGATGGGTCCAGAAACCCTCGAACGATCAGCTTGTAGTTTGTACTGAATAGTTGGTGAATATATAAGGGCAGTTAGTGGACGAGTTTGGGGCTGTATACTGTTTAAAATGGGCATAAAGTGGACGGGAGCAAATAGAGTGAGCCGGTGTGTTAATGTGACAGAAACCCGGGCAGAGTAGCACAAATTTGGATACTGTAAGTATGAAATAGCCTATTAATTGTTTACCTAGCGGGCCTGTATGGGCAGTCTGCCATCCGTTATCCGCCATTATTGTTGAAATAAGTGTTTTGTGTGCTATTTCTGCATTAATCATATATTGTGATGATCCGCGACTTCTTAGCGTAGCCTGCAGCACAATACGCTGCTATAATAATGCATTCCCCTGTCGTGCATTGCAGCAGGGTAAAGGCTATTAATATTCCATATATCCACCCTCTACCAGGCGCACAGCCGATACACCAGCCATGAGCTTATTGCGCATTGGCCAGTTTGTGCAGGATCTACTGCGCAACGATTGGTCCAGAAACCCTCGAATGATCAACTCGGAGTTTGTACTGAACAGTCGGTGAATATATAACGGCAGTTAGTGGACGGGTTTGGGGATGTATACTGTTTAAAATGGGCATAAAGTGAGTTTGGGGCTGTATACTGTTTAAAATGGGCATAAAGTGGACGGGAGCAAATAGAGTGAGCCGGTGTGTTAATGTGACAGAAACCCGGGCAGAGTAGCACAAATTTGGATACTGTAAGTATGAAATAGCCTATTAATTGTTTACCTAGCGGGCCTGTATGGGCAGTCTGCCATCCGTTATCCGCCATTATTGTTGAAATAAGTGTTTTGTGTGCTATTTCTGCATTAATCATATATTGTGATGATCCGCGACTTCTTAGCGTAGCCTGCAGCACAATACGCTGCTATAATAATGCATTCCCCTGTCGTGCATTGCAGCAGGGTAAAGGCTATTAATATGATCAGAAATGACTTTAGAAATGTGAACCTGACATGTAGTCATGTTTTACGAATGACAAATGAAGCATACCCGCTGTGCATCACCCATAGCCTCTTGGTTGTCGAATTTCATCATCAATTATTAGTGAGCATGTTGCACTGCTCTTTGTTTTACTTGCGTTACAGTCAGGTGGATGTTAGAATGCAAACAGCAGCCTGTTAAAGCAAACCCCTCTTCCTCTGCACAGTGTGTGACTGTTACTTTGTTACTTTCTTCATCTTTTTTTACAATGATCTGCAGGTGTCGAACTCTGTGACCGATCCCTTAGTGCGCAGGTGGATCGAGGCCAGAGGCAGCAGTGAGGATGGGAGGTGGAGGCCAGCTGAGAGAGCCCGCAGAGCCGGACAGCGGCCGAGCTGCAGCTGTCTACACATGGGAGGAGGTTCAGAGCCACAGCAGCAGAAATGATCAGTGGCTGGTCATCGACAGAAAGGTCACTCAGTGGGCCAAAAGGCATCCAGGAGGGTTTCGGGTTATCAGCCACTATGCTGGAGAGGATGCCACAGTAAATGTGTTTTTTTTCTATCTAGGCCATTTTACAATACATATAATAAAATTAACATATTTTCCTGAGAATGTAAGAGGCTTTTGTGGTTGTGTCCATGCAAATTCTCAGTCATCCAGGTCGTAGTATGCTGAAAAAACTTAGAAGAAGGCATCTGGATGTAGTTTTACGTAGAAGATGTTTCACCTCTCATCCAAGAGGCTTCATCAGTTCTGACTGGTAGTGAGCAGGAGGTATTTATCCCCCTGGGTGGTGTTTCAGTCCTTCCAGGGCCAACAGTGTCCCCTAATGACCTAGTCGTTGGGGTTCCAGTCCTTTGGTGGACAACAAACCCCAAAACTTACTTAAAAACAAATTTCAAGTACTTTAGTTGAGTATTTCCATTTGATACATCTTTACACTTCTACTCCACCAACAGGGAAATATTGTACTTTGTACTTAACTATAGTGTATTTATATGAAGCTATAATTAATTTTCAGATTTACATAACCAACATAAAACAAAATAAAATAAAAAACACGTTTTTGTTGCAGAGCTTTTGCTTTTCCTTTCCCACCCCGTTACTCGTGTCACTTATCACTCGTTTGAAAACTACTCCATTCAAGCAAAAGACAGTATTATTAAAGTGCTGCTTTACACTGATGCATGTGTATAAGAACAAGCTTAGAAAAACTACATTCACAGATCATTTTGAACGTAGTCCTTTTTACATTGTTCTATTTGTACTTTTATTTAAGTAAATTATCTGAGTACTTCTTCCACCACCGATAAATGTACATGACATGTACATAACTTTTTCTCCTTTCTGTTTGCCAGGAGCCGTTTTCTGCTTTTCACCCTGATCCAAAGTTTGTGCAAAGGTTTCTGAAGCCTCTGCAGATTGGAGAGCTGGCATCAACAGAGCCCAGCCATGATGGGGGAAAAAAAGTGAGATCTATGTAAATATTCATATACAACCTCACATTATTCTATAGTCCCACGCGTACTGTAATGCCTGAGGAAATGGGGAGGGTCAGACCGGAAAACTGGCCAATCTTGCTTCACCCTTGGAGCTTTACAGGATCTTCTCTTTCTTTTCCTCGCTCTCAGGCTGCGATCGTACAGGAATTTGCTGCTTTACGTGTTCAGGCAGAGAAAGACGGTCTGTTTCGATCTCAGCCTCTGCTCTTCTGCCTCCATGTGGGTCACATCTTGCTGCTGGAGGCGCTTGCCTGGCTGGTGGTCTTGCACTGGGGAACAAGCTGGAGCCTGACATTTTTATGTGCAGTCCTGCTGGCAACTGCTCAGGTGACTTGGTCAAAGTGTTCCCGATGAGGCTTGAATCATGAAGTGAGGTTCTGCAGCAGACAAATCTCGAAATGCTCGTTCCTCTTTTTCTTCTCTAGTCACAGGCCGGGTGGCTCCAACACGACTTTGGCCACCTGTCTGTCTGTAAGACATCCCGCTGGAATCACTTGGTGCACAAGTTTGTCATCGGTAGTTTAAAGGTGACCGGTCTTGTCAGTCGTATATATTTGTTTATTGAAATGTTTCCATAAATATTAAAAGACTGTATTCTTAGGGAGCTTCTGCCAACTGGTGGAATCATCGACATTTCCAGCATCATGCTAAACCCAACATCTTCCGTAAGGACCCTGATATCAACATGTTGGACATGTTTGTACTTGGAACCACTCAACCGGTAGAGGCAAGTATCACAAAGCAGAGATCCTTTAGCATCCAGTGTAACCTGGCTGCCCGCTCTAACTCTGTACTCCTCTTTGTTACAGTATGGCATTAAAAAGATCAAACGTTTTCCCTATAATCGCCAACACCAGTACTTCTTTCTTGGTATGTTTTTTAAGAGTCATTTAAATGAATGAACCCATGAATACTTTACAGGAGAAAGTTTTATGTGTTTCTCTTTTAGTGGCGCCACCGCTGCTCATTCCAGTTTTTTACAACTATCATATAATGCACACCATGATCACCCGCCGTGACTGGGTGGTAAGATTCTGTCTTGTGCATCATACAGTGCAGTTTGTATGTATTTTTCTACTTGACATGAGGATTTAATGCAGGCAAATAGTTTTTAATCTTATCATCTATGTTAAAAAAAACACCACAAAGGAAATAGTATGACTTATATGAACATACAGACGAATTAGGAATGCTTGCTAATTAATAAATGATATTATATTAACCTGCTTGTCTTGTGAAGGATATGGCTTGGGCCTTGACATTCTATCTTCGCTACTTCTGGTGTTATGTACCCCTGTATGGTCTGCTTGGCGCATTGGCACTCATGGCCTTTTTCAGGTAAAACCCCCGAAGAAATATTAACTTGTTTTTATTAGGGATGTCTCGATGTAGGGTTTTTTTTTGGCCCTGAAAGTATCTGCCGGTACCTGTTCCACTCCAGTACTTATTTTTACTTAGAGAAAATGTTCATGAAATATCTGTAACACTGTTTTTTTCAGGAGCTTCTTGGTCCAAATACTGGATTAGGCCCAGATTCCAAATTATTACGTTTATTATCTTAAATTACTGATATGAATGAACGAATAACTGGGGGCTGGACAACACACTCTCAGAGCTACAGACAATGAGGGAATTGTAATATCAACCCACGGTAAAATGCAGAAAATAAAAACTACACACACTTTAAAAAGAACTTCATGTTCAATGGGACTGATGTGTTTTAGCTGTTTTCACTTGATGTACTTCTCTATTTTTGTGGAGTTCGGTTGGAACTAGTGAGCTTTCATTGTTTTGGTAGATTCTGTGGAGCGGTATTTTGCGTGTAACTAAGAAATAATAGACCTGAAGCTAAAAATAGGCATCAGGTCACAGCTATTCCTGAGTGATATGCCGGACATGGAGGCAGTGTTATTGGTTGCGTGAGATACCTGTCTCAAAAACGCAAGTTCAGGATTGTAGTTCTAAATAACAATCAGAATTGGATAGGCTTCATTCTGGGCAATATGAAAAACTAACATCCATCCATCCATTTTCCTCTGCTTATCCGGAACCGGGTCGCGGGGGCAGCAG
>NW_018128098.1:31588-45385 GCF_001952655.1 Monopterus albus
GCCGCCATTCCTCCAGGGCCAATTTAACGGCCAGCAGTTCCTTATTACCAACATCGTATTTTCGTTCGGCCGGGGTCAAACGCCGGGAGTAATAGGCACAAGGGTGCAAGGCATGGTCTTCCCCGGACCGCTGAGAAAGGACCGCTCCTACCCCAGTGTCCGATGCGTCCACCTCTACCACGAACTGCCGTGAGGGATCAGGTTGGAGGAGTACGGGGGCTGTGGTGAACCGGTCTTTGAGGGTTTGGAAGGCCTGCTCCGCTGTCCTGGACCATGCAAACTTGACAGTATTAGAGTCCAGAAAATGTGTCCTCGCAGACGAAGCCTATAGCACAGTCAGAGGAAACAAAAAAAAAAAAAAATCCAGGAATATAACTGATTAAGAAGTAGATACCTGCCTTTACAAAATCAAAGTTTGTGTTTATATAAAACATATCACTCAACAAGAAATTGAGGTACATCCTAGACAAGTCGCCAGTCTATCACAGGGCTGATAGACAAACAGCCACGCACACCCACACACTCACTCCTACAGGCAATTTAGAGTCACCAGTCAAACTAAGCTGCGTGTCTTTGGGATGTGGGAGGAAGCCGAAGTACCCAGAGAGAACCCATGCAGGCACAGAGAGAAAATGCACACTCCACACAGAAAGGTCCTGGGTCGGCCGGGGCTCAAACCTGGAACCTTCTTGCTGTGAGACGACAGTGCTAATCACTGCCACACCACGCCGCCCTATACAAACAGTTACACTGCCTAATGGCTTACTCTGCATGAGGCTTAATCACACAGCAGAAGTGAACAGGAAAAGACTGTGTTACTCGTGTTTATGTCTGATTGGTCAGAGTTCTGTTAAATTAACAAGTTCAACAAGGGTGGACAAGGTGATCCGTCACTAAACTGAACTGTACGTTTAAAAACTAATGACATGTTGGACACAGTATTGCCTGATGGATGCTTTCTCCTGTTTGTCTCTGAAGTCTGTTTCCTACGATGCCGCGGCACAACTACCACCGGGTAGCCCCCCAGGTCCGTGCCCTGTGTGAGAAACACAGGATTCCGTACCAGACGAAAACTCTGTGGCAAGGCATGACAGATGTTGTCAGGTAAGTTCAATCATAATAGAAGTATAATAATTACTGTCAGGATGAGCCACTTTATGTAAAAAGCCACCAAAAAACCAGTTACTCCTTCAAGAATCCTTTTTCTTGATAACAGATGATGGTTTGTAATTTTCTTTTTCAGTTCACTGAAAAACTCGGGGGAGCTCTGGCTCGATGCGTATCTCCACAAGTGACCGGCGTGATTCTGCGCACTTGAGGCTAAAGTTGTGCTTCTCTCCTCTTCCTCATTATAAATTGAATCTGTTTGGCGTTATAATCGAGTAAAGTCTGAGAATGATCTTTAGTTTTTGGTGTTAGAGTTAAATCCCAGATTTTGTGCAGCATTTCTTTTTGTGCTCATACTTTTGCTTTATAGTATCTTGAACAACGGTAGGATGGTGTTAATAAATACGATCATGAAAACGGTGTTAAAGTGATCCTTTTTTTCTTTATTTAACATGTGACACAGCTTGAACAATAGCATATTTACAGTTACGCTGACAAACGATAAATCCTGTGAAACCGGGGGTTCAAATGTTCTGCGCTTGTCATTTTCTCTGATCAAACTTAACATTTTCTGTTTATCTTCTGATACAACAATAAAGAAGCTGTTGACCATTTCTCCACCTTTGATATTATGAATCCAGTGACAAACAAGAATTATTTACAAAGAAGATATGATATCAGAAATGTACTAATTTAATTTGTAGTAATGTTTTTAAACACTGCGTCCCAAAAGATTTACAACCCCCATGAATGTTTTGTCTAAATCTTCAATTAATTACCGATAGCAGAACAACATACTCTCCTGTATATACTTCTTGATTTTCCTGTGTTTGCACTGCACATTAATGACAGCACTGGACTATTACTGACATGCAGGATTACTGTGAGTTTCTCTGTGGCACACACTTGTAAGAATGTCTGAACTCTGATCATAAACAGTAAGATTATTTATAATAATACTTTCTGATTTGCATTTACCAATCAGGTTGAATCGTCTACTTCTGTTATATGCTAGGAGGACTAACGGAGCATGTGTTATTTTTCATACTTGTAAACAGTAATGTGAAAATAATTGGCCATACATCGGAAAATGTGTAATATTCTGGCACAGATTTAGACACACAGCAGCTAAAATCTACTTATTTACCAGGATATTTAGTTAACAGCTGAAATATTGACAATGTGCATGAACATCAACCACACTGCTTGTACAAATATGTATGTTATCATGCATGTCGTGCGTACACAGACACTGGCATTCACACATATCCCCCAAAATGTACATATCTTCATGCTTCCTTTTTTCACACGCACAACTTGGACAAAACTGCACAAGACAATAAAAACAAAACCAACATAATTAGAGAAGAAAACACTTGGAATACATGCACATAGCATGATATGAAATAAATATACAATCAAAATGTATACAACATTACAGTATTCTCTACCGTAAGTCACAATTAACAGTAGACTGATTTAAGAAGCTGCAGCAGTTAGGGAGCTGTGAGGGAGGAGAAGTGTATGAAAGGGTTGGGTGGTCGGCAGGTTCAGTCTTTGCCGCCAGAGTCGATCCTCTCCTGCCTTCGCTTCATGATCTCCTGCAGCTCTGAGTCTCCACTGGTCATCTGTGAGGGAAATGCAAGATTTATGTTTCTTAAAATTGTATTTCAACATATTGTTCAAGGATTCTCTTGTCACAAAGTGTGGAATACACAGAGAGAGACAGGTTTGAAGAGCAACAAACAGTGTACACACCCACTTTTTGGACTGTGTGACTCCCTAGAAATGTGACAGCTAGCACCAGCTCCTTTTTTTCCCACTTGCCTCAACATGTACAAATAAAGACTAAGTTGCTGCAAAGAGGTGTATTCATTTGTAGGTTACAACTTGTTTTTGTCTAACTGAGAATGACACAAGCAGTTTGTGTGCACTTACAGGCAAATGTGTTACCAACCTCGACCTGTGTTTTCTGCACACTGACTTGACTGTAGACACGACCACCTTCTTCTCCACACACCGCCTTTAGCTCTTCTTTGTTAAGGGAAAACAGCTGGGCTCCAGTCAGGATCCCCAAACATTCAACCGTCCTGCAGAAAACAGACAATTCATTTACATTTTAAATTCATTTATTGCATTTCTCACTTTTAAACTGCTACCAGCAGTGAGTATACTGATGCTGCTAAAACACTGCAAATCCATCAAGGACGTTTTCATGGCAGTTTGACGTGTCATGGCAGGAAAAGCACGGGTGTAATCAATTACTGATGACTGGTTCCTCTTGAGGTGTGTTCTATGCAGTGCTGGCTCTCTGGGACAGCTCACTGCTCCTTGTTTATTAAATAATAATTAATGAAGTGCAGCTGTGCCACATGTGTGCACTGATCCAAATGTGGAGGTACAGGTATTCAGTAAAATAAAAAAGAGGTAAATTCTGCCTTTGTTTGGTCAGTGTGAAGCAGAGTCTGAAGCAGATATTTCAAGATGATTAGCACTGCTGTGATGCTGAAGAAGACCGACCTGAGCTCTGGCTCTTAACACCCAAACAGCAGCTCTGGTGGCTTCAGCCTAGTTTAACCCCTGATTGTGTGGGATTGTCACGTTTTCAAACAGACCTGCAAGCCATGCATGAGAGTCATCCTTCATTTTCCTCTTTTTCCATTTCTCTGCATGGACTTTTATCTTTTAAAGGCCACTTCTTTCCTAACTGCAGGAATCCTTGGTGAACTTCAGTTCTTCAGAAGTGGACAGTGAATGTGTGTAAAAAAACAACAACAAAACACTCAGAATCATAAACGTCAGGGGACCACCATCATCTCTAGAGGTTTTAGTCAGATCTCAAAGAGCAGCTTAACACCAAGCTGAAAAGCAATGTGCTGCTGCCCTCTGGGGTTGGATGTTTTAAGCTTGTTTGCTTTGTTGCATCCGCACCCAACAGTTATGTCTCAGGGTCCTGGAGAACACCTGTCAATCAGCAGCAGGGTGAGAAGTTAAATTGCTGGAGGTCAGCAACGACAAGATTTTCCAAGCGTGCTGAGTTACTCTTGAAGGCGTGGGAAGGCATTTTGAATTTCTGAGCATCATGAATGACTTACGGTTTTGAGAAACCTTTTCCGCTGAGCCATGCGGTCACCTGCTCTGGATTTGAGTCCAGGGTGAGTGGTATTTGGATGCTGGATGATCGCTCAACACGGAACTTCCTCGTGGGTGGCTGACTTTTGTTTGCAGTGATCATCATCAATAGTTCATTGTTGACCTCATCCATCACTGCAGAAGGGAAACAGCATGGCAGCATGTGTCAGAACAAGAGTAACTACTTGTAAAAGTGGCTTTAAAACATACTTGTAATTCCTAAATCTGACTTAGTCTACTTGGTTATGTTCACTCACGTTTGTCTTTGTGTCTGCCCTTGTTAAAACTGTCTCCATGGGCCAGAGGACTAGTGGGTGGTGTCATGTAGCCTTGCTGCACACACACAGACACATACACACCTCATGAGAAAGCAACCGCAGCCTGTATTATCCCAGAAACAGGTTTGTCTTCCATCTCATTCAAGGGGATACATTTATGCCCAGGAGCCAAAAGTAAAGTATGTGTGTGAAAGTATTTCACACCAGGAAGAGTATCTGCATGCATTAGCTGCTGAAGGGCGTTGGTGCGCCTAAATGCAGTGTGTCTGTATGAATTTAAGTGAGGGTGGGAACATACTGCTGCACAACGTATTGGGTTACAAGTGCAGAGAATTTGTACAGCTGCAATGATCTAGGGCCAGAGTTCAAATGTTACTGTGCTACTGTGATGACATTTTATTATTAAATGAAAATTACTTTCATATGCTATAAATGATTTGTTATCTAGGTGTGTTCTTCTGAGTACTTAGCTGTACATCTCTCTATCATGAGCCCTACATTCTTTAGCAAATGTGTTATCTGTCTGTCTCCTAATAATCTTTTGTACTTTCAACTCAGTAGCAACAATTTGAGCTTGTGCAGTTGAGGTAAGTCTCCTGTGAGCAGACTAACTGGTATCTGTACACTACTGGACAATGAGAGTGTAAAATGTTCTGCGTCATTAAAAGTCTGTGTAGCTGGTGGAAACTTTTCTGTTATGACATCAAATTGTTTGGTTTTAATCGCTGCCTGCGGGGATGCTAAAAATACACAGCACAACTACAAAGCAGGCCAATAAATGTTGTCAGTATAAAAGTGTATTTTTTACTGACATACAAAGAAGAACTCCAATACACCCTACTTTAGTTTTATGGTTAAGAAACAAAGAATGTAATGTTAGTACACTGCAAATATGTATGTACAGACCTGGTTATGAAGGGCTTCTGGCTCTTCTATCTTCACAACATCGAGGATGTTGTAGGGGACATATCCGGCCTGGCCACTGCGATTCCGTAGTTTCCACCACTGTTTGTCGTCTTCTAGCACCTGAAAGACATATTTCACTCCTTAAATCTGAAACCTGTCATCAAACTCAGGTCTTATGCAGAACAAACTCTCAACCTGGATACAGTGGAAATTGCGTCATTGTTGGCAGTGACTGTTCGTGCTGTTCAGGTTTGCAGTTGACAAAATTTTTGCAGCAGACTGTCACATATCACCTAGAACCCCAAATCAGACAAAGTTGGGACAGCATGTAAAATCAAAATAAAAACAAAAAATTGTGATTTGTAAATCATCTGTGTCCTGTTGAAATTGAAACAGGGCCACATTGAAAACAATACAGTAGCACATTATTTGATGTGACACCATCAATTTTATTCTTTTTTCAAAATAAATACAATTCTGATGCCTGCAACACACTCCAAAAAATTTGGGACGGTTGCATTTCAGGGCCAATAAAGAGACAAAACAATGAAATGATGACTCCATTTGAAACAGGTGATGTCAACAGGTGATTGCATGATTTGGTACAAAAGTGGCATCCAGGAAAGGCCTGGCCCTTCAGGAGCAAAGATGGGCTGAGGACCACCAGTTTGCCAACATATGCCTGAGAAACTTATTCAAATATTTAAAAACAATGTTCCTCAAAAAAAAGATAGGAAGAGATTTGGATATGTCCCCCTCTACGGCGCATAATTAAAAGATTCAAGGACTCTGGAGGGATTTCAGTGTGTAAAGGGCACAAGCCTAAGCTGGATGACCATGGTCTCCGATCCCTCAGATGGCACAGCATCAAGAATCTTCACTCTTCTACAAGCAATATAACCACATGGGCTCAGGATGACATTGACACACCTGTGTCAGGCACTACAGTACATTGTTACATCTATAAATGCCACTTAAAACTGTACTGTGCCAAAAGGAAGCCAAATGTCAACAGTGTCCAGAATTGTTTTCAATGTAATACAGGGCATAGATGATTTACAAATCACTGTTTTCAGTTTTAATTTTACTCTCAATTTGCTTTCAACAAAAAAGTATGTGCATTTAAATAAGAACAAACAGAAGAGACAAAAACAGCAGTCTATTAATAAATATATACACACTGTGAAAGAAGAGTTTTCAGATGACTATGTACAATGGTTATACTTATAATATACTTATTACACTGGGGGTTTTTGCTATCTACATTATAATTGGGGTCATAATGCAATCTTCACATGAAGGATATGAACATATGACACAGTTTTTTACCTCGAGGATTTCATCCTGCAGTACTGACAGCTCATTGGCATTCCGTGCAACAAAGTGGTAGCGAATTTTGGCATATTTGCGAGTCTGTGGCGCCCCATTGTAAGAACTGTTAAGATACATTTTATCAGTTGGACATGTTTCTGCAGCATGAAAGACACAGCAAAGTATGTGAAAGTCTTCATAACTTACCCATTTGGTGAGACTGGGGGCTGAGTTCCATAAAACTGGAAAAACAGAGAGACTGTTACATTTTTAAGGGTTCTGTAAGGGATCTGTAATGTACAGTGCCTTTACAGACTGCGGCCAGTAAACACAATCCTTACATCGTCTGATAAGGATTTCCTGTAATCGGGGCTGGTGGGGGACCCCAGTGGCCCTGTAGGTCCCTCTGTTTCCCACGGGGCCGTCCTAAAGAGCTCCGCTGGTGGCTCCCAGCCGTTACGAAACTTTGGGTAATAAGGAGGAGCGCACTGATCCCTGGGCCACTCTGCTCTGCAGGAGGAAGAGTAACAGCATGGTCAAAGGCAACCTTTAAGCTGCACGTTTATACAGACAGATCCAGCAGTGATGCCATGTACCTTGGTTTGGTCCATTTGTCCCCCAGCAGCTCAAAGATGGTCATCTCTTTGGGGGTGAGGTGTCCCCGCAGGAAATCGACAGCATCTTTGGAAAGGTGAGGAGAGAAGACTGAACGGGCCAGTTCAGGACTCCCGCAGCTCTGCAGCACCTGTGGACACAGTCGCAAGTTCACTGATGTGAAAACACAAAAGAGGGGCTTTCCCCATATAGAAACATACAGTGTGTTCTTTTATTGTGTTTCCTACAGCTGTTTGAAAAATTTCAATACGTTAGTTTTAGTACTGGTACTTTTTCCCCTAATTTTGAGGAATACTAAAAGATAATTCTTTTTCATTAACAAAATATGGTAAACTTTTCAATGGATCAGTCTATAATATTTAAACACAAATAGCAGCACACAAACTTTGACCTTATATAATTTGGTTTAAAATTAGCATGTCATGTTTTCCTAAATCAGATCAGGAGACAACTGATCAAAAATTAAGTAAAAGTAAACACGAATAGGAATTTGAGTAAAGATCTGCTACAAACTTCAGTACTTGACAGTTTTTGCCGATGAGAGACACATTTCATACTCAAACAGATAAGGTCAAATACCATCCTCGTTTTGAGTGATGAAATTAAAGTGAACTGTATATATCTGTCATTCAAGCTAGATACTTTATAGAAGGTGATTAGAAAACAGCAATAAACAAGAGCCAGCAAACAAATAATTACACACATTAAATATTGAAATACTGATAAAATATTGGCACAACAGCATCACAAATCAATTTTAAATAAACTAAAATATGGGTATGTTGTTTACACTGTTATACAACTAGAAACAGACTACAGATGTATCTGGAGCTGCATGTCGAGGCAGACTGATAAGGACAGCTAGCAGCCATGAGGCCACACTTTGCTTTGCTTTTATCTCAAACCTTATCAAGTAAAGCTAACATCTGCAGAAGTCAATGTACCATATCAGGTGAAGAGCTAATCGCAGCACTGGCTTTCTATCCACCAGTATCGAAGGTGTGTTCTGGTAAAACAACATTATGTACGTGTGGCTGTGTCAGAGTTGAAAGCCACGTTGCTCCAGTCTGCCAAGGGTTTAAAAAAGCGGCAGTGGGTGTGGTCCCAGAAAAAAAATTTAAACAATAAGAGGAATGTCTCATGGCAACATAGCAGTTTGGTGTTTTCCTGGTCATACATGCTTGCCATCTTCTGTATGACACTGAACAGATTTTTAAGTCTTACCAGCTCCAGAGGGCCAAAGAGTAAATGAACCAGCTCAGATGCACTTGGATTCTGTATGTGTTTCTTCAGTTTGGCCTGCAGGGGACGCAGTGAGAGACATACAGTGAGAATGTGATGAACACTGTGAATGAGGGCAGTTAGGAGCTGTGATATCTTACCAAGAGGTTTAAGGACAGCTTCAGTTTCTGCAGGCTATCAATGAACTCCGCTTCGGAGGGGGGCTTGGCTCGCAAGGTCAGCATGCCCTCTGTAAACAGCCAGAGCAACAATGACCACACAGACACTGCACAGTTACCAGCCTGCCATACAGAAACATTACAGGCAAGACACAGGCTTCACTTTCTGGCCAAGGTTTAATCTTTTCTATCTCTACAAGGGCTTACACCTTACAGCTGAAAAATAGGTTGGACATACAATAATGTTAAGGTAATAAACTGCTTCACAGATGAAATGTTCACCCTGGCCAAAAAGTAAAAGCCCAAGAACAATGTGCTACATCAGGGTTTCTCAACCTGTGAACCAGAATGTCCCCAAATCTCCGTGAATCCAAAAATCAGACACCTATGTGGTGAACATTTGAGTATGATATTCCCTCAAACTGGATTTTCAGGAATAAGGAATAAACTTCAAACAGACTATAACAAAGCTCAAACCTATTGATTTAAACTTAAAAAGAACTATCAATCAACCATCTTATCTATAAACAAGCATCTGCACATGGGACTCTGACCTCAAGGTTGAGAAACTGATTCTCTAGATAGAGAACACGTTGTTTTGAGCACATCTATCGGTGTAATCAAGGACAACACACATTTCTGCTATAGTACTTTGGAAGAATTACACTTTCTACATGTGTGTTTTACCCTGACCATGCGTATCTTACTGGACAGGGAACCAGCTGTGTTACAGTGAGAACACAGCATCACACCAGTGCCAGGGTTGGATGGTAAAACATTACTTATGAACAGTAACATCATTACAGGACACAGCTTTTAGTCCATAAACAAGATGACACTGTTGGTGTAAGATTAAAATTGTTTTGACTCATCTCATCTGCATCTCATGCAAAATTAAACTGAAGTTTACCTCTTTTTTTTTTTAGCAATGCCAATATTTTGGCTTTGTCAGGCAAAAACACAACAACATTTAATTTCAGACACACAGAAACACACTGATATTAATAAATTAAAGTAACCAAATGTGTGGGTGCAACAGAAGAATAATACACCTTACACTAATACGCTTACTTACTTTAGGAAGTAAGTAAGTAAGGAGTATTAATATTACATCAGTAGTGATAAGTAATTGTGTAAAGAGTATTGTATTACTTCACAGAACCCCAGACTGGCCTCTACCACAGGACACAAAAAGACAAAAATGGCGACGTGAGCAATATGAACATATTGTCACTGCATTCGTGCCACCACATCAGAAGAAAGGGAGACAGACCTGCTGGTCCTTTCTTCTTATTCTTCTTACTCTTGTTGCGCTGGTTGAGCTGGGAAAAGGCCTCTGCTGCCTTTTGTAACCGTGCAACAAAGATCTCTATGTCATCCAGGGCACAGTTGAGGATTTGCTGAGGGAGACAAGTCCTGAGGTTTAGCATGAAGCATATTATGAGATGATGAAAGGATCTGTGTAATGCAATGACTGTGGATATGAAACGCTCACCACATCCTTCTCAATGCGCTGGGCCAGCTTTTCATGTGACTCTGCATCATATTCAAGTACAAGTTCATATTAACACAAAAAAATGCACATGATTAAAGATAAACAAAAGAAAAAATACAATTTTGCATAACATGTAAGTTGTGCATGTATAAAGTTTATTCTTCTGAGTGCATGTACAGCAGAAGTGTCCGCACCCTGTGTGTTCGTGGCAGCCACTCGTCCCTTTGGAGCACGTGAGGGGCCCTTAGGGGGTGAGGGGGGGAGAATGGATTCTCTATGATGTTTCATTTTCTCCTGGTTCACCCTGGGGGAGGAGGAGGCGGCGAGACCTTCAGCACCCTGACATCAGGTTAACTAACCAGTATTTAGGTTAGTGACACCTCTCGAAATGTGCATGGCTAAAAGGCTGTGTGTGTGTTTTTCTGCAGCTACATTGTTCTTACTTCAGAGTCTGAAGCCTCATCTTCTTTCCATGCTTGCTGTCTCCAATGGCACTATCTATATCTGCATGAACCATCTCCGCCTGGACAGAGTGAGAGAGAGAGGAAGGGGGTTTTACTTAACATACTGCAGCTTTTACAGGTGACATCTGTATAGAGTTTCACTACTGGTCATGCCAAAGTTAGTTGGTGTTTCCCAGCACCCAGTTGCAATTTTGTCATCTCTGATGATTGACTGATTGATACTTTATTGATCCAAGGGAAATTCAAACTCAGTATTGAAAGTTTGCAGTTAAATATCTCATTGTAATACTTGTTAACCCTGTTCTATTGACACCTACAGGTTCTTTTTGTGCCCAACTTGGACTCACACAGTTCAAATCCAGATGTAGAAGATAGGTGTGACGATGTTTTAAATTAACTGAATTATGGTAATTTAACTGAATTCCAGTTTTGATGATGACAATGGCTGGTTTTGATTACAAGTCTGCAACCAAAGGCATTCGAGTCAATTATATGTTTTTTTTTTTTTATCTTGCTTGACTTTACAGATTAACAGTATATTTTAGAAACAGCAGAAACAAATAAATGGTCAAATCAAATACATCAGAAAAATCTTTTTAGCATTTCTTCAAAAATCTTTTTTATTTTTCCTTCACATCAAATGACATGTGCATCACAACTTTAATGGGAAATAAACTCTATGTTCCTTTATTGTTTCAATAAAAACACAGGCAAGTCACACACGATAATCCGAAGTTTGTTAAATTCAGATCCCCCCATGAATGAGCTCATTCTAAACGTAATAAACACTTACTTGTAAGCTCGTTCTTTGAACTTAGCAATAGAGGTAGAGTCTTTACAGTAAGGTATAGTATTGCACCCTTTCAGTGACAGCTCTTCATTTGTGCAAATATCTTTTAACAAGGCTGCGAATAATGTAAAAGGATACACACAGCACAGTCTTTTTTACAGGACTGAAATCTAACCCAGTGCTCCAACAACAACAGCAGGGACTTATGAATGACAAACACACAAAGCCAGCTAATCATGAACAGACAATAAAAGAAGCAAACTGAACTAAGCCTGTTACATTCGGACAGACTCACCTCCACCTCATCACAGTGGAAGAAGTGGATGTCGGGTTTGTGCTGCTCTTTGTCCTGACATACGAGCAGCAACACGGAGGGGTAACTTGTCTGATTCAGCAATGCCTGACACATGTGGATGGTGGGGAGGGGAAAGTTCTCCAACTCTTCCTGCAGAAGAAAAGCGAGAGCAAGATACAGTATCAGACCCGGGAATATTATGGCCCGCGAGCCAGACGCGGCTCGTTGACAAGTCTCTATCAGGCCCGTTAATTCTGTGACTTTTATTTTGAAGTGGAGGAATACTCAGCGCACAAATGAAAGCATCATTTGAGTCTAATGTTTCTCTGACATTTGAGCAGCTAACTACAATAGGATGCAAGTGCCATGTGGTTGGCAAAACGAGTAACGTTAACAAAAAGAGGAAGGTTGATGCAGGACATTTCACAATGGGTGGACTTCTAAACATTACTTCACCAAAGTACGTGGTAAAGCACTGTGCTTAATTTGCATGGAGCTTATTGCCATTTCCAAGTATGCATTTCTGTTACAGTGTTGACTTATGCACTTGTTCCAGTACAAAGATTTAAATAAAAATGGGTAACTAACATTTGAAAGCCCTTTGTAAAGTACGGTAGACTTTCTGCCAAAAATCTAAGCCAAGTGCATCAGGATATCGGCATATGTCAGTGGAGTAACTTTCCAACATTTGACTCTGCTCCTCCATAACTAACAGAAAATATTATACAACTACTGCATTTTCACAAGCTGAAGTTGTACTCCTAGTAACTAGTACTGTCTGAAAATGACTGCAGACAGATATTTCAAGCAGCAGCTCAGAGGCACAAATCATCACTGGGGCATTTGTTGCAACTTAACATAATGTGATGATGTGTCCGATGTGTGGACAGGTGTGGCGCAGTTACCTGTGTGTCACAGTCCAGCAGCCTGACCGCCTTGTCAGTAACCTGCAGGAGCATTTCTTGTGCCCATATTTTGTCCTTTGAATCCAGAAGGACAAGTTTCTTAATGGCATCATCCACTGTGACAATGGACTCTGTCTTGTCCATAATGAAGGTGGAGAGATGCTGAGGAGAAAACAGTAAATTAGAGAAGGACAAGGTTTTCTGCTGTGAGGGGACTATGACTTGGTGTGAATTAAGACAATGGATGTACAGAAAGTATCATTTAAAACATACATGCTTTCTGCTTAATTGCCTCTATTAAAGAAGTAGTTTGAAATTTTCTGAAAAATACTCATTCACCAACTTAAAACAAAGTTCACCGCCATAAAATAAACTCAAACAATGCTACATTTCTCATTATTTTTTAGCATTGTATAGTTTGTGATATCAGCTGTCACCGCTATAAATGTTATAACACCATTTAATGACTGTTATCAGCTGTCATGCCTCCCATAATTACTGAGCTGTACCTACCAGTAGGGTACAAGGTACAACGATATGGTTCTTCCCTGAAAAATTTATTCAACCTCTAGGGGCCATAGGTGCTATGTCAGGAGAAAAAGCCAAATGACAAAGGTAATGACATTTAAAGAGTGACAAAATCCATGCACAGATGAGATAAAGGTAAAAGGGCAGGATGACAAAACGCAAGAGTTTCAAACAGGAGACAGCTGTTTGTTTCCCATAGCAAACTGGTAGTCAGTGTTGTTACTTAAGGAAGTATTATTCTAACTCAAACCATGATCTTTCCCTAAACCTATCCAAGTAGCTTTTGTGCCAAACCGGGTACACTCCATGTTGATTTCTGTAACGATGATGACAAAGTTTCAGTCTATGAATAGCCTAGTGAGCCAAACGTGGAGGTGGAGTAGGGCCCCACTAACCCACATCTATGCTCCCCTTGACAACTAATAACACTGTAGCTGATACCTGCCCATATGTGATATTCAAGATGTGTGTGGAAATTAGTTTTTTTTATTTTACTCTTATTTATTCAGGCAGATATGTCCTGTCTGGGGACTGAAACAGGGGTCTTTTGGTCACAAGCTTGCTTTTCTAA
>NW_018128098.1:45441-67628 GCF_001952655.1 Monopterus albus
TTCCCTGACCTGAAGCATGTCTCTGATTCAGTTTTCCTGACATCAGCTCCCTACTGTTACAATCAAATTGCTTTATTATGAAAGAGTTCTAGTAAATCAGATATAATCAAGAGATTATCTTGCGAGTCGGCTTTTATCTCTGGGAAGAATGTACACCACATCAGTTACATTAAGAGCTTTGCTTTTGTCTTGTTGTTCACATACGCTTCACTGGCCTTCTTTATATTATAATCCTATTCATTTATAGACCTTAAGTATATGTATTCCTTTCCTTTTTTTAAAGCCTTTTTGTCATGTTTGGACAGTTTACAGTAATTTCCAGCATAGCTGTTCAGTTTTATACACATTTAACATACACAATCATTTTTATTGAGTTCATTTTAAGGAAGGTCTGATGCCTTTATTTGTCTCTCTAGTCACCAGGCGGGTGAACACATCCACAAGCATTAGCAGCAAAATAATAATAATACTATAAATAATTAATAAAAAACAAATTATGATACTGCAAATGTCTGGGTTCACTCATATTGAGGGTAGTTATAAAATAAACACTATTAGGCATTAACTTATTTCAATTTAATGAGTAATAAAATGTTAAAGAAATAATAAGTAAAGGTAAATAAAGGGAAGGTTCCTTTCACATTTATTCATTTATCTTTCAGTGTCAGTCATAACAGAGTGGGGAAGTTTGGAACCTTATGTCAGTTTGTCTCTTTTTCCATATATTTGCTTTATTTCTAAAAGTTTTAAGATGCAGAAACTATAAAAATTATAAAACACAGCTTCAGAGAAACAAAAATAAAGATCTTACCTCAACATGATACTGTGACGTCTCTTGCATGATATAATTGGACTTGGAGTACTTCTTCCTCTGTTCTGTTGATAAGAAAACAAAGGTATTAAAAGTTAGAAACATGTGAATGCATGTGAATTTTGTGCTTATCCTTCTACGCAGACAGCAGCAGTGACACCGACCTAAAGTCCACATGTTGAATGTTTCGGCAGCGTGAAGAGATGAAGCGAAACTTTACAGAGCTGACTAATATTTTGAAGTGAAAGTAAACAGACATTAAAAGCGATCCTTTCTCCAAGCTTTTGTCATGATTCTGTCTCTTCTGCTTCCTGTAACATGCTTTTATTCTGACACCACCTCCTGTTATGATATCATTGCAGCTATGAACTCTTTACTCTAATCAGTGGTAATTATTTACACCTGTCAACTTTTATGTGCAGCTTCCTCGCACCAAGAAAAAACTTTCCAGCATTTTTTTTTTTTTGTTCTTGTGCCTGTGATTCCAGCTCTGACCCCGGATTGCCTTGTGACCACCGATTACTTGTCTGGCCTTATAATTGTGTTCACCCTTGACATTATCGGCAGCATTCCACGCTGCCCCTGGCATTTTTTAAATTCATTAGTTGAATTAAATATGAAAAAAATGACACGGTAGTTGTATCATGTACAAAAATTGGGTCCCTACTGGTACTTAGACTCTTAGCTGGTTACAAAAAGGGTTTGCAAGCTGTAATATCAGCTAAAGGGTGGGGCTGTATTTACTTCTTTTCATCTAAAAAAAAACAAAACAACAAAATATGGAATTTGCCCAAATTTTTCCTTAAGTTTAAAGTGATCATTTGATGTATTTTACAATATATGTTATTTGCAAATAGAGGCCAGACTGTACAGACAAAAAAACATTATACATAAAACATTTTATGTCTAAAATTGACATGCAGAAGGGCAAGTAAAATGTAAACAGACCCATCTGACAAGTTAATTATTAAGACTCGTATCAAAACGTCTGCGTGACTCAATTTGCTCCGCCCCACATTACAGCATGTTGGTCAGACTGGCATTAAAGCTCCACCCAGTGGACCAATCAGAGGCTCAGATTTACTGCAGGGTCAATTATTACTAACATGACTTCTCAGCAGCACCTTGCTCACATTGTCATCTGTGGCGCCGTATTGTGATTTACTGTAGTCAGCTTGAAACACAGTTACTAGACCTTGAACCTGTATGGGAATGAGCCACGTGAGATTACTGGAAACAGAAAGTTGAGAATCATGTTTGTCAGTGTTCCTAATCACTTTTTTACAGCACTTATAACAAAACATAGTCCTGAGTCACAGCTACACTTTGCACCAAATACTAACTTCTATATTTAGCTGATAAAGTGTTTACCAAGATGCATTTTGCTAATTAACTCTAAACACAAAGTACAGTTGAAGCCAGTGAGAGTCATTATTTTTCAGGTATTTGATAACAAATAAAGACGAGTTGTGAAAACTTTGGCCTGCATGTGGGCTTAAGACAGAACCACTAAAGTCATTCGGATTCATTCTCTGTAGACCACAAAGTGTGATTTATTTTAAAAACCTGTACAAGCTAGCAAAAATCTGATGTAGACCCATAAGGTTCAAAAAGCAGTGGCCCATGTAAAAGCTGAATTTTTAGTCTCCACATCCAAACCCCAAAGCTCACAACAGCATTGTTCAGCACAGCTGAGGCCATTATTTTTTAAACTAACCAATGTTAAGTGCACTCATTGACCTGTTTTCCAGATGAATAGTCTGCAGGTAACAATTACAATTAAATGATAGCATGTCCCTATCAACTCCATTGCCAGATCTTGTGTCAGGTCTAGCTCTTCTGCCCCGCGCCCAATAAAGTCAACATTTTGATGCCACACAGACTTTGGCTCAGACAGACACCGAGATACATCTTGTTTTATGTGCTTTATGGCAATACAACAGCCCAGCTGCCTGTCAAGCTCTACAGTACATTCCAATATTTGATATCCTCTTACTGGTTATTGAATCCATTCAACTGCAGCCATTGTCCAAATGGCACAAGCGTTTATCTTTCCTGTTCCTGCCATTTCCTCTCTGCTGATTCCTTCCTGCTTGGCTCCCCACAGGTGAAACAAAAGTATCAGGTGACATTCCGAAAGTTGAGCCTACCCCATGTCTTTTTAATGACCGACATTTTTGCCAATCAATTTACAGAGCTGCAACAACTTGCAATAAGAGCCATTTAGCAGGCAGATGGGCAGATCCTCAGATCTCTTCAGAGTGATAAACCAGTGATAAACAGGGCTGCCCGCCAGATTATCAAACCAACACAAGGCCCAGATCGATCAAACTAGCTGACCTCTCTAATACGACAGTCTCGTAACTGCTTGTTCAACACAATGAAAACTAACTCAACTCAGGCAGCAACATTGCTAGATGCAATGCTATGAGATAATATAACTGTCAGGAATTAGTTAAATAGTTAATAAAGAAAATAAAATCCTATATTGCATCATGAAAAGACTGAATGAGTCCAACCACCCAGATAACCCAAGCAGTAAATGACTGTTTTGGCACAAGCTCAAGACCTTTTCTTTCTTATGTTGCTCTAACTGCAGGGCACCCTTTGGTGCATTAGTGCACCGCTGTGTCCACAAAGATTTGGCTGCATGTCACCAGAAACTATCACAACAACACTTCACAGCCTAAATCAACCACAGTATTGTGCTCTCAAACAAGTGTAGAAAAAATGAATACAGGTTTACACGGTACACGTATTTATCAAGAACAGTAAAAAGTGAAACACACCAACTTTTTTAAAATATAGCCTCTAATATCCCTGTGCTAACAAAGTCCACAGCAAAGATAAACAGCTAGAGGAAACTGCAAATAAGTTCAGAATGAAAGGATTTACATAGCACTAAAACCTAATCTCTCAGGTCGAACGTACAGTATATTACCTGGCAAAGACATGCTCCTCAAAGCTTTTGAGAAACTCACAGAAGTTGTTTGATGGAGTCACCGTCTGTGTGTCATTGCTCTAAAGCTGCTGATAACAGATCAGGTGGGAGGGTCTGTGCATCATTTGCATCACTTGTTTTCTGCCCTGCAGTGTGCAAATGACAAGGAGTTTTGCATAGAGGAGATGGCACTGCCATGGTTCCTCTATATGTTTATTCAGTAAGGAGAAAGCCACAGACCTGTATCTACCCAAATGTCTACCACTGTTATGGATGGTGCACAATACTGTCCAGTCTTCTGCGTCTCTGGTTCGGGAGGACAGAAATGCTGCTGGCATCCTGCAGTAAGAAGGTAGTGGCGACCATCTGCCACCCAATATGAGATAAGCCAAAGAAAAACAGTGCAGTTCCATTGCACATACAGTGGGATATTTCACAGAGATCACAAGAGTGGGAGCATCCTGTGGATATTTGAATGACTTGTGGCACAAAAAAACAAATCCATAGATGACATGGTGCACTGTCAGATGGTTTGGGAACATCTCGTATCCCTACAACACCATCATCTGTCATTTGAGGCGATTTTTAAATTCGGAACAGTGCGGCCATGCATGAAAGCAGGTTTTCCTGTAATACCATGGTTTGAGTTTCCAGCTGAGCCTGTGTGATTCTATACAATGTTTGTCTGTGTTGACAGTGTGGAAGGAGGTGCTAGCGGGGAACAGTGAGCTAATGTATGAAGCAGCAAGGGGAGGATTAGAGGTGAGCAAGAGGCAGAGTCTGTCTCTTCATTTCCACTTTTCAATGTGCCTTTTATTCACCTGTAAGACATGGGCATCCCCGCCCTTGTTCCAACCACACATTAAAAACAGGCACACCCTGCACTCTCTGCAAATGGAACTAAGTACATTTTAGTCACTTAAACACACCCTAGCACAAGTATGCAACAGCTAAAATAAAATGACAAAGGTACAACTATGTATACATATTATTGAGTGTGACAGCACACAGCGATGCAGCCTATATTTGAGATAATACAGGACTACAATAACACAAATACTTTCTTCAAAGTATGCAAAAGTTCTACAAGTCAGACAACATAAATGTACATCTGCACACATGAAAATGTCACTACAAAGTGCAGACACACTCAAAAGGCCTGATACATCTGACCAGAAATCCCAGCATGCCTGGCACATAGATGGAAATTCATGCTCCCTTTAGGAGCTCAGCCTCCCTCCCATGTCCCAGTGTCTGAACGTGACAGGGCCCCTCAGCAAGACCTTATCACTGTGTGCTCCAGGGAAGGGACTGTGATAATCCAAGGAGGCCGTGAGGCAGCAGCAACCGGCTGCACACTGATGGTGCAGGATTCCCTGACAAAGTCATTTGCATCGCAAAGTGAATAGTGTTGTGATTTGAGTCAGTTACAGTGCTGATCCTCCCAGCCTGACTACGGACAGTTTAGAAAAGGCAGCAAAGGAGACGGAGGTTACATATTCCATTTATGATTTGTTGCTTCTGAAGAACTAAGTCTTTAAAATTGATCACAAATACAGTGATATCACACCTAGAGTGAGGAGGATGTTCAATTTGTCTAAAATATCTCTACCTTGTCCTCATGACCACAGTTTTCACTCCTCTCACATAATTTTATCACTAAATGATGGACAAATTCGTGCTTTTTCAGGCAGTATAATGATGGACGCAAACAGATTCACACAAGATGCGCTGTGAACCTCAGAGTGCCAACCAACTGCCACACTGACTCATGTACACAATGTTCTGACCGATCATATAGGTTGTATAGGTTAATTTGTAAAGAAAAAAAAAAAAAAAAAAAAAGGACGAAAAGTTAAAATAAAGATTATAAAGAAAGCTGGTATTGTAGTTTTTAACTAATATTACTCAAACATGAGTAAGTAGTGCATTTGTTGGGCACTATTTTCTATTTTCAGCCGTGGATTAGCATACATTAATGTGCCAGTGAGTATTTTTGGCTCCAGGATGACGTATGTGGGACTGCAACTACAACTACAACCAGTGCACAGTGTGGGTCATTTAGGTGTTTTACTGCTTTCTGGACAACAACTGAATGAGCCGCATACTTACATAAACAGTATGCAAGTTTTAATAAAACTATCCCTTAACAATTAAGAGTTCAAAATTATATGCTGTAAACTCTAAACTGTCTATAGTGACTCATGCCACAGAAACACAGGCAAGTGTAAGGAATTATAAAGGCACAATCTTGAAAACAAACCAAAAATAAACTCCTACTGGCAAAACCAGTGCGACACCTCTACACGCTTCCATGTAGTCACTTACCGTACAGGGCCTTGGCGCTCATCTTGCTGTCTGATCTGGCCTCTCCACTGCAATGATAAGAAGAGACGGGGTTACGTTGTGCGCCCTTCATCTTCTCCCCTTCTGAATGTTACTGTCACAAACCCTATGAAACTCCCACACTGTCACTTGTAATGAACACAAGCTCAGAAAACAGGAGTGACACTGGCTGGATTCTGAGCATATGGACCAAGCAGGGAGAGAGAGGGTGGAAAAGGAAGAAAAGTGGAGGGGTGGAAGGGGTGTGGGGCCTGGCTGGAGGCTAGTGCCGAGGCTGGAGCCAGGAATCCAAGCAAAGCAAACAATCCTCAACAGAGCCGCTCTGTTGAGGTCCCTGGCCCACACCACCTTCCACATCCAGGCTTAGTGATTTTCTCATGCCTGTTTGACAGTAACTCAGGATAATGTGATCAGCCAACACACAAAAAGATAAATATATGAGGGGAAGTTGGTCGTGTGTGTGCGACACTCACTTGGATTGCCTTGACGAAGATCCCTGGACATTCATGATTTAAGACATCCACCTGAAGAGAAAAAAACAGAGATGAAGATCACAAAAAAAAGGAGTGGGTGATAATGAGACGCACTGAGGGAAGGGCCTCATGGAGGAAGGGAATTTTCCCCACCAAAACAAACATGCAGTGTTTATCTAGAAAAAAAAACACCTCTAAATGTTTGCAACTTCGGGTAACTTTTTCTGTCTTATTCCACTGTTATGACCTCTTATACACAGCCCATGGTGTATAAACCTAAGCAGAGCTGAGGTGTGGTCTACTAAACAGCCTGTTCTCCTACGGTGAAGAGCCAGGTGTTGGGCCTGCACCTCTGCTAGTCAGGGGAGTGATCTGGGACAATGGCAGACAGCAGGCTAATATGCACTGTGTAATTAGAGCCACTCTGTTGATGACTATATCTGCATAGCTGTAATTAATTTGGTTGGGCTTCATACCCAGACAAACTATTTGATAATTAACATGGCCTCAAAGGAGACAAATATAATAAAGAACTGCATCTAAATCTGAGGTATCAGTAGCTGTGGGCCTTAATGAGATGTTATACAACACAGTGGGCTCTGCCTGTATCTGCCTTACATATACAGTAACCACTGATAAGTTATTGGCTACAGTGAATTGTATTTAACACTGGACACACTGATCACCTTTAACCTTACGTATATCTTTAAGCAACCCGTTCGGTCTGTATTATTAACTGGCGGCGAGAGGTTAGGATCCTGTGTCAGACATTTCAAGTGTTACATAACAATTTGTGAGATACTGACCTTCAGTTATTTTGTGGTAATGGATGTGCTTCCTACAATAATTATTGACACGTTGGCATATCTTTCTATCCAAGCTGTGACAAAGTGATATGCCTTATCTCCTTTCTGAAGTTTAAAACTGTTGCTTAGGAAGCAGTGGCACACCACACACGTGCAAGCTAAATACTGTGGATGACAGTTACAGGTGTGGTCACGTAAGCTTATCTGGCAGCAGAGCATAAAGATAAAAGCCCTGAACAAGTTATCTCTTCAGATCTTCTGAAATGTATAAAGGGCAAATCGCAAGAACAGTCTTCACAATCTGGGCCAAAGTTCATGTATGATTTTATCCAGAAAGAGCCACATATGGTTCAATGCCTCCTTTCTGAAGACTTCCGCAACCACATTTTACTGAGAAGAACAAATGAGCAAAGAACAACTAGACTTATTCATTTTACAAAATCAAGTCTGCACACAAGATGGACTTCCTCTTTCTGCCCTCATCTCTTTGGTCATCTTTTCTCCACGCTATTGTTTCCAGCTCTGGCCCGCCACCAGGTTTCAGGAGGGAGGTGAAGCCTGAGCAGGACAGGCTTGATATAATGTGTTGTCAACCTCATGACAAATGGTTCTTGCACAATTCTCATCCACTCAGCCTGAGGAGTTCATTGTTCAGTAAAGACAGGCCCTTATTCAGAGGTAATTACACAATATTCTAACAATAATTACAAACAAAAAAGGAGGAGAGTGTGCAGGATGCTTAGCTCACACTCATAAAACCTGGTATGTCTCACATTTAATTTTATCCATTTTCTGAATTACTGATATCTGTTTTTTTATTTTTTTGTATTTAAAGGAATGAGGTTAGACAAGTGTTGTCATATTCATGCTGCTTTCTGTGATGACACATCATTCTTGGCTCAGTACAGTCCTTGAGTACACAGGTGCATATTTTAAGCTTATGGTATCAGTCATGTGGTCTGTGTTGTTTCCTTTTTCTTATGCTAAATTATAATTAACAATTACAGCACCTTCAGCTTTTCAGCCCTAAACAACTGGACTGGAGACACTGCAGTCTGAGTTTTTGAATGTTATGTGCTGTTTTGCATGACTAGTTCATAAGTGCCTCAATACACAAACGATCATGACAACATCAAAAGTATTTACATACGGTAAAACAGATAAATTCATAGTATATGTAAAGTATTTGGCCTTGTGACCGCATTTTAAGTGTACACAATTACAAAACAATGAATTTGTAGTAGCAATAAGTCTGAAACACGTCTAAAGCCACATCAGCACAACAACAGCTCTAACACAGTAAATATTTAAAGCAACGTGACTAGCTGTGAGGCCCACAACACATGCTCTACACAACATTCCTGAAGCGTAAACAAAAGGTTTAAGAGAACAGTGAATGTGCTGATGACATAAATCGCCACTGAAATAGTAAAATCAACTTAGCATTTGTTCATTAGCTGCCTCCTGTATGAGTGTTATAAGTTCAGCCTGATCATGCCAGACCCGAGCAATTCAAGTGTCTCCAGACTTCAATATGACACTGCACAAAAGACAATGTCATTATTATTATTACAATATCAATGCACTTTGATATTTTCGCACTGCAAAACTAGAAAATACTGACAGCAATAGCTTAAGTAATGCCTCAGAAAAATATGAGCTTCCTCTGATGTGTTCAATGTGGACTTCGCTCCATGGTCCTAAACAAGCATTTTGAAAGAGATAACAGCTATCTGATTTTATGTATTTATGTAAAATCCATTCAGCCATTACACAATATTGTGACAGACGAAGATAGGGTTACAGGTTTATTCTAGCTATAAAAGCGGAGTGTGAAGACTCTATTCTCTGCATCAGTCCACAAAGAAGCAGGCAAGACAAAATCGGGTCAGATTTCACAGACACTATCCCTGTTTGTCCACATAACATTCATCTGACCCTCCCAGTCCACTGAGAACAATGATCTCTTGCCAGGACAAAACCCTAATAAGAACAAGGACAATACTACAAACTATCCGCGTTTCGTCTTTTGTTGTTAATGTATAACATATCATGAGAGTATTCCTTAACCCAAATAAAAGCACCTTCCTCTCACCACAGAGCTAAATGCTGTAATTAAGGCGGTGGGTGACGTCAGACGCAAATATATGGTAGCGACACATTTTTAACTCCCCAAGATGATTATTACTATCACTGTTACTATTATTATTACTATTACTATGAATAGATAAGTGTGCCCAATCGATGTCAACTTCTAGACTAACAAAAACAAGTCGTTAAACAACTCCAAGCAGCTAGTGAGGAAGCTCATACGATACGACAGAAAGCTCTGGCACCCAGTGGCCCTTGTGAGATCTGTCATCAAGTTGTATTCGCTGTATAGACACTTTATTCTATTGTGCTGGAAAAAGGGCTTTAAAAAAACTAAATAAAGAGTTTGGTTTGCCCCTTGTGATAACTCACAGTGGTGTTTTCCGAACGAGATGCTCAAGGTGACAGACGTGGAAGAGACCGCGCCTGAAGCTTCAGCCTGCCATCACGACCTGCAGCCGATCGACAAAATAAACACCACGGGAATTGTCGATATTTATAACCGCTTGGTTTGATGTCCAGCCGAGTTCCAAGAGTGTTGTTGTCCGACAGAGTGAGTATGCTTGTTGCAGTTTCTCTGAGACAGTCTGTGTGGAGGTAAGGCGGGGGCAGGTGAGTGCCAGGTGACTCGGCAGGTAAGTCGACCTGAGGGGGGAGGAGCTCCACGGACACTTCACCGGAAGCGGGCTGGTCGGTGAGAGCTTTTATCACTGAATTTCTGCTGAGAGTTTATATGCATGTGTGTCCAGCTACCTGTTTCACTAGCCCATTGGGCTGAGAGCAGTGACCCAGAGTTAAACAGCCTGGTTTACAAAACAGCACTGACAGTGAATTATTCTAATTTCAGATCACCATTGAAGGTACTGTAAATACTGGGGTATTGTGTGACACTGTTTCCCAACTCTTTTGGCTTATGACCCATTAAAATGAAGCTACAGCGTGGATATGATTTCTGGCCAGTTCCAACGCGTATGTTTTACTGTACTTTTCCTACAGTTTGATTTGAACTATGTTTATAGGCTGAAGAGGCAGAGGTGTTTAGTATTTCTAAGTAAAACAAACAAACAAACAAAAAATAGAGGACAATTAAAAACAAACAAACAAAAAGAGTTTGTGTGGTAGAAGTGTGTATTCATGTCATCTTGTGACCCTAGGACCTTTTTGGGGAACCAGAGGTGTCACAAATGTGATGCCCTGTCTCCCAGGTGACATTCCTAACATTTACAGCATGGAAATAAAATGCTTTGTATGATTTACAAATGCAGTCACAAGTTCTTCTGTACTGGAATCATTTTATTTCCACAGGCTTAACTGTGTGCAGCAAAGCAGTGACTGGTCTAAACTAGTTAGATTCAAAATGGGGAATGAAAGAGCAGCAACAGTGCTGAACGCTGCCCAGTTTTCACCGGCACTGGCTGCTGCAGTGTGCTGTCCCCTGCAAAGAAAGACAGTGCACCTGTGCTCTTTGGAGTATATCATGAACAACCACTAGAATAACCATGCTTTAACAACAATATAGTTCCATATTTTTATTATTATCATAAGGGGAATACATAAATGCTTGTATACATGTGGTTGACCTGCAGTGAGTGAAATGCACACATGCTTGTCTGTTATTCAAGCACAGACACTCTGAAATGTGATTTGTTTTGACAGTGGTTACTTTGGAAACCTTGTCATTGGGTTTAACCATTAACTGAAGTTGTCAGTGCAGCCTGCACATCATAAGAAGAATGTGGAGTGCATTGATAAATAGTTGCAACACTGAAAAACTGCTCTGAGTACATCATCTAATCAAACAAAGTACCAAGGGTCAGTGCTGATCTGGAATCCTATATGTACAGCTAACGTTTAAGGGGACAGTAGCATTAAGCATTAACTCTTTATATGTGATCATGTTATAGGTGCCAGTTGAGTCAGTGACAAGTAGTAAGAATTTGTTTTAGTGCAGGACAGTGATTTGCAAGTGTGACCTGAATCCAGTTGGTTTGAGTTAATAAGTCTACATTTCTACAAACAACAAACTTTATAAATCTTTTTATACATCTCTACACTGAAAAAAAATTCTTTAGTATGAGTCAGTGTTTCACTATTCAATCTTTATCAAAACAATTCTGCCATCTATTGGACAAAAGGTGAACTACAGTTATACGACATTTATAAATGTGCTATGTTTAATATAAACAATATAAACAGTTACAAGTTTGGGTTTATCTTTATCATGGGTACACAATATGTAGAAGAAACTAAGAAACAATTTTGAAAAAATGAAAATTCCTGCTAATGGCAAAGAGTCCTGAATTTTCTTACTCCCTCTGCATCACAGTCATATTTGTGGCACAGATGAACTCTGAAACATTTTTCCTACAGATACACCCACTCCTTAAGTATCATACAAACTGTATTATACAAAAAACAGCCCAAATAAACAGGCTTAAAACTGTAAATATTTAAACAGTCCTAAAGACAGAGTTACTTTTAGGTTCCCAGCTGTACTGTACCAAACAAGAGTGATACTGGGACTTCAGGTGTAACATACAACTTGATGACGAAGAGAAGGCTTCTTCGTGAAAAAACACGAGCACACAAAAATCTGTTATTATATTAAACTGTACCTTACAAACACAAAGTGTTTTTGTGAAACAATGTCAAAAAAGCTTGCCAATAAAGGGATTATCATATCAGATGTCTCTTTTATACCTTCATCTGCACTGATTGATGTACATTGATCAACCACTTTATTAAGTACACCTATACAATTATATTCACTTCAGTGCAACACTTCAGCCTTAACATCTGTGTTTATGAAGTTCATAATGTTTCTGTTTTTGGTGAAATTTTCATTAATGAATAAATTCAGTTATATGTTTATTAATGAGATCATAGTTAAAGGTGGTGTCATTATTTTACAAATTTGCAGTTCATGTGTGTTGACATAAACTGTAAATAAAGGCTGCTTGAAAGTTAAAATACATTAATCAACTTAAACTGATAAGGTCTGAGAAATTGTGGTAAGCAATAATGTGTAAAAATGCAATAAAGTGTAACTGACTTGTATGCAGGAACTGGCACTGTCATTTGTATGAGGTGCTATGTCAGAGGCACAGGGATCTACGTATGCTGAGGTATAACAAAAGCATGCTTTAAGTCAGTCATGTCAGCCAGAACCCCCGAGAACCCGCAGGATAAGCGGTATAACTAATAACTAATCAATATGTGACTGTGTTCTGTCACCAGAGGGTGATGAGAAGGGAGCAGTAAAGGCCGTGGCATGGAGTAACTCCAGAGCATTGTGGAGGAGTAGCAGAGCAATATCGTGGATCAGAGCATCAGCAGGAGAAGGCAGCCCCAAGCCTAACAGCTCCAGACACATTTACTGTCTCTGGGTACAGCTCAAAACACTTGGGATAAAACATCTGGCAGAGTGTAACATGTTCAGCACTCACTCTTCTAGATTATCGAGTCAAGAGTGATCTTGAAAAGTAGAATGCTGTCATTTTCAGCAGTTTCTGGAAAGGTTCTCTGACAATAAGTGACAAAATGACAGCTGAGTGCACAGTTAATCATCATTCATCATCAGACGCAAATGGAGACCTTTTTTTTGCCTTTCTGACAAGCCTGTACAGTAATTTTAGGTTTCTCTCAGGCATGTTCATCAGAAAGAAAAGACAGAAAAGACAGAAAGAAAGAAACTAGAGCTCATTATTCTTGTCTTAACATCGCTGCAAGGTTAAATAAACGAATGGCAATATAGCAACCATGGTAGCATGTCCCCCTAATAGAGGTAATCATCGATTTCTCCTTTAATGTGTCTGTAAAATGCAGAAAGTCCTCTTAAAAACACTTGCAATTGTTTTGATTACTTTTTTTTTCAGAATAACTAGATACTCTTCTGATCATATGGACAAATCTATTTCACTTGCTGCAGGTTCCCAACGATCTAATGTCAACCATTCACCCACCTGATTTGGTCATGGCTATTTTGAGTTTTTGTCAGCTTGCTCCTCTTAATCATAAACACAAAGATGAACATGTCTATCTACTGGCTAGAACTACAAACAACAACAAGTGTATAACATTAAATAGAGTCTTACTACAAGCCTTTAGTCCCCAGAAATCTGTCTACAACACCATAAACTGCATTACGTTTGGTGGGCTGATCGTTATCTTTTTTGATTAGCTGGCAGTTGATTGTTTGAAACCACTGACTGTTTGAAACAGGTGTAGCTACTGTTCAAATGCCGATGAGAGTGTTTCCAGATTTGTCAGTTTAGTTTTTATTTAATAATCCAAGTAAGCATTGTGTTGGTGGGTTATTGTAACTAAAGTAGCAAATGTGACATTTGCTACTTTAGTTTCATTTGGATTAGTTCCTCCCACAAATTTTCTTTATATAGGCCCTCTTCTTATCCGAGTATGAGATAGACAGGGCCCGGTGTATGGTTAGCTAAAGATGCAGAGCTAACAAAAACAAGCCAACAAACAAAAACAAAATAAAACAAACAAACAAAAAAATCTATATCCTTAAATAAAATAAATTGACTACCTTTATGAGGATAGGGAAAGCTCTAGGCCCTAGTTTTATACTAGACAATCAAAGATTAACTCATGAATGTATTTTATTTTTATTAAAGATGTGTAATATGAAAGGTCCCTTATGAACTGAAATCTTAGTCTTATTGACTACAGTGACAGTATGTTGATTTATTCCAGCTTTGTCACCTGCCTCAAGTGAATGCAGCTTTAAATATTGGATGACAACACAGATTTCATGGTAACTGACCATAATGAATGTACCAGTACACTGTGCTAGATGTATGCAGAAATAATTAGGTGGAAGCTAATCATTTCCATTACGAATTTCATCATTTTTGATATATCCTAGCCTATTTTTCAAAAGAGGACTTCAGTATTTACTATTTTTGTTGCTTACGACCTTGCTTTAGATTGGGCTTTACTCAAATTACACCTACAGTAACTCTAAACTTAATCCTAAATTAAGGTTTGGAGATCTGCTTTTTGTCTCAAAATATAACAATATTTACCTCTATAGTCCCTGTAAAATAAACAAAACAAATAAAATATATGTAAAAGTGGGTTTCCATGTTGTGACTTAGCAGGGTTTATCATACGACATGCAAAAGTAGTACAAGTATGCAACACACATGCGATTACAGAGCTATTGGATAAGAAATGCAGAATACCAAAATGAACTGTTTTAACATAGCCAGCTGTTTCATTGTCAACTGCAGCCTCTATTTGTTTCTCTTTCTTGCTTGTCCTCTGAAACAATCTGCATAGTGTGGTTGGAAGAACAGAGGCGTTGTTTGGGTTGAATGGAGGAAAAGCAGAGGGGTGGAGGGGTGGAGAGGGAGATGCTCCAGCTGTGGGAGAACAAGACAACACAACAGCATCTCACATGTGGGTGAGGGGGGTGGGTGTCCAGGCTGCGTGGGCTGCACACAGTGGCATTGTTATAAGGGGGGTGAGTGCAGCTGATAAGGCTGAGAGAAATGGATCATTCCCTCAAATCCTCCCCTTGGGAAGCTTTGACACAAAACACTCCTGTTGCTGCAGCACTGAGGAATTCAAAAAGGCCCCGCAGATGTTTTTAAATCACACAACGTTTCAGAAATATTTTTGTAGATCAGGGAGAGGGAAAATATTTATTTTAGATTTAATTTTGTCCCCATTAAGTATTTTAAAGTTTTAGAGCCCATATTTCATGTTTTAAAAACGTTTTGTTCAGGGGAATGATATCCAGGCTAATACATTTTTCAGGAAAATATATTTAATTCAAATATCAAAGCATGTGTCTCATAGTAGAATACAGACTGTTTGAAACTGAGGATTATTTTCATCAGTTTTGTCAGTTATTTTTCACTTCACTGGGCCATTAATCAGACTGAAAATCTTCTCAGAGCCTAAAGTGATATATTCAGATTGTTAGTCGGCCAACAGCGCAAAACCCAAAGATATTTCATGTGCTAACATGTATAACAAAGAAAAGCAGCATGTCCTCATATTTGAGAAACTGGAACCAAATTGATTTGCGTACAAACTGATCGGTCACCTAATTGTTGCTGATCTTCACAGGAGGTAAAGAAGGTTGTTAAAAATTAAAGTGTAAGACATAATAATTGCAAACCAATTAGCCTGACTGCGGAGTGCCACAGATACACGTGTCCTTACATTATTTATTTATTTGTTCGGGGATATTTGCAGCAGCCTGGCGCACATCCCTCACCTGCCTCGGCTGCTCTCCTCCGACTCTGCTCCACACATCCTGTCTGGGAGAGAGAGGCAAAGGAGGAAGAGAATCAACCTGAGGGACTCGGGTGCCAAGTTTAAACAACTTTTACGCAGTCTATAACACGGTTTTTTTCAAATCGGATCTCAAAACTTTCCGTCGATCTTCACTATTTTTTTCACGGGGTGGTTACACTTTTTGAAAAAGTTCATCAAAGTTTCTTATGTGGCTTGTGGGAACTGAAGTGAAGGTGCGCGTAAGGGGAATATTTTTTTTGCCGTTGTTCTTTTATGGATATTTGTTGACACCTTAATAAATAAAAAAAACTAGGCTACTTAAGTGTATAGTTTTAAAGTAATATTCCATACCAGCGTAATTGGAGGCGTTTGTCCATAAGGACGTAAATCCAGTGCCAAGCTGCTGAACAGGAGAGAGCTGTCCGCATGAAGCGTTGGATTTATGTGAAATAAAACAAGAAGTCACAGCAAATATAATCTGGATTCCGTGATGTATATGTGAAAGTTTCCCCGATCCGAATTGATTTTGTTCGGACAAGGGGGAGACTTTGATGGATTTTTTATGTGGGACCCGCTAGGATGGAGGTGGTAGACGAAACAGAGGCATTACAGAGGTTTTTTGAAGGTAAGAATTTCTGAGTGTTGCGTCCTTATAACCTGTGTGTTGACATAGGTTAGTCTGCTTTCAAAACCTGTTGTTAAAACGGGGATTTTTGTAACTTTTTATTTGTTATAGTTTGACCTCAAAATAGTTTTAGTGAAGCAAAATCAGAATGAATCCTATTTAAGTGTCAGCTCTCGCCAGTTCTTTTTATTTGGTGTATTGTACAATATAACGTCAATATAATGTAATGATGCAACGCGTGTGGCAGGTGATTAACAAAAGACTTGTTGCTTTTATTTGAAAGGTTCCCAAATATAATCTGCACCTCAGGTTTCCTTTTGGGTGTTCACCTTAAAAACTAAAAAAGACATATAGGGTTAACGGGTACGTTGAACTAAAGTGCTGATGATGGGTAACAGATCAAGTTAAAATATGGAATCCTAAGAAAAACGAGGTGGATGAGGGTGGGGTTGAGGATTGGAAGGGTGTAGGAATTCAAGTCAAGATAAATGGGGTGTTTTGCAAGGGTACTGTGGCACAATGGCTGTGTTAGAGACAGACATGAGCAATGTGATGTAGTGTTGGTCAGCAGAAGACAGATACCAGAAACAAAACCAAACTCAAATAAGAAAAGTAGTAATCTCTGTTTATCCTCATCTTTGTTGACTTGCAGACAAAAGGGCTTGACTGAATTTTAGACCATTCATGACTTATAATATACATGTATTATTATTCCACACATCACAGGGAAAACAATGGCATTTTGTCACATCTGTTTAAGAAGTTTTCACTGTGCTGCGATTTACAGCTTGTTACAAATCTGAGTGTGTTTTTAAAAAAACACAGTGTCAAATAGTCTTGTATAGCCAACATAAAAACACATACTGTGGTTTAAATGAGTTATCTGCAGAGTCATAACACTTTATTATAGTATACACATAGTGTTGGCTTATATATACACAGCCATTTGTGACTGTCAGAGGTTCCTTGCCATTTTGACTGGAATTTTATGTGTTTACATTCTTGCTTTGGGAGTAGGAGAAGTGTTCTTACTTTGGCTTTATTTCAACCACTCTTGCTTGGACTAAAATGTCAGCTTGCCCATGAGGATTATATAGTAGGTGCAGCCTTAGATGCTTACTTTCCTATTAAACATTTTTCTCTCTTTCTTAAGTAGCACTAGTGTTATCAGTTGCTTAGTTATATATTTATAGATTCAGGTCTTTAGGCAGTCAAACTTGAAATTAAATTTGATAGAAACTAATAAGCCTTTGATTTTATATAGTTGAACATAAGCCCACTACCCTAAAGACACACACACATGCTCAGAAACACACATTCTGCCATAATGGATTTTGGCAGCAGTTAACTGTGTTTTAATAGGATTAGTGAAATATGTATACATTCACACTAATGCATAGTGTACATTCCTGGCATAGCCTCAGCGTCTGTTAAGACACACTGAGGTGAGACTGGTGTTTCTCTGCGGGTGTTTGACCTTCCCCAGGCTCTCGCTCTCTCAGGCTCCATTAGAGTGACAGTGAGCAGACAGGGTGAGGAGGTGAGATAGTGCAGGCTCAGGGTGGAGAAGCACTGGCCTGTTGAGAGAAACCCAGTTAAACCACTGACCTCCTTGAAACTTGACCTTCTTCTCTCTGATTCACTTAGACAGTTCTCCACATACAAAGAATGATCAAGTTTATTGCTGTTATACTGTTTTATTCTGTCATAAAAAGGTTCACGTTTTCTCATGAGATTTGATGCATATAGTGCATAACACAAAGATATCCAGTCAATGCAAGACAAAGATACCAACATATCCTCACAACTGAGAAGCTGGTGTATATTTGTCAGTTTCATTACAAAAAGGAGTGTAAGAATTAATAAGGTTCATTTTCTATCAATCTATCAATTGATTGATTGTTTCAGCCATCATACTAACATGCTCATATGACAGTGCTAAAATACATGTACCGGTGTTTAGCAGCTATGATGTTTACTATGTTTACCATCTTAGTTTAGCGTGTTAGCAAATTTAGCACAAACCAAAGCACAGCTGTGGGTGATGTCAGTATTGCTGGTATTTGTATCAGCGACAATTTGACCTGCTAGTCGTGCGACATGTCAGGGGATCACCAAAGTGTTTACAGTTCATCCTGAGTGGGACTTAAATGTCTGTACAAAATTTCAAGTGATGATTGGATTGGTCGTTTGAGAACCAGGAATATTTGTAGAACATTTTATACCAAGCCTGTCAGTAGACGTTGGCGTTACATGAAAAGTAAGGGGATTGTCAAAGCCAGTAGGATTTATCCACTGGGGACACCAAATGTCTGTACAGAATTTCACAGCACACTATAAACACAATATTTCATTCCAACAATGTGGCTAACAGTCCTTCAGTTTGGAAACGAACTTCTATAGGTGCCAGATACTATTATTTCTGTATCTGCCCCAAATAAAACTTTTAATCTTGTAACCATCTGAGTCTGAAGGTAGATTTATTGATTAATCAGCCTTTAAAAGATGAATAACCCTTATGGTACTATATCAAAATTTCCATTAAGTCCCACTGTACTCCCACAGTAGTTGTGAATCATAGGAAGGCCACTGGCCTTCTTGAAAAGCTGCCTGAAAAAGACTGAACTTTGGATGGTCTCTCTGATTTATGGCTTTAGCAGTGAATTGCAGTTAGAGGAATGTATTGTTTTTGAGCAGCGAGGCTTATGGTGCTTACGAGTAGGTTTTCTTTTTCAGCATTGTGCCTCACTCCCATCAGTGCTGACTGCCAGCTGATTAATCCTCAGCCAGTGAATGGTGTTTATGGTTGAACCTGCCCATTCTTCCTCTGTACCTTCCTCTTCTATTTCTTCCTCTGTGTCTTCTTCTTCTTGCTGTCTCCATAACTCTGTCTAGGGTTTACCCTCAAACGCAACCTCACATTTGCAGTGTTTCATTTTTTTTTTTCCCAGCCGTGCTTCGTGTCCAGGTCCCAGCCTTGTCACTGCCGTAATCTCCTGAGCCAGGTCCACTGGTGTGACCAGTGCTTGTGTGCGACAAGGGCTGTGTGTGGTCGCCTGGTACAGCTCTTTCTCATGACTGGGGAATAATCCTCATTATAACACTCTCCAAGCCTTTCTCACATTCACTCGTACACATACACAATATGCTTTTGCACATATGTAGGCCTCTGCATGTGTGCACATACACACATACACACACACTTGTTAGCCTGATCTGCGACTCTCGTTTCTGCAGAAGAAAGTCAAAAAATCTGTTTCAGGTGCTTTCATCTCAAGGACATCAACATGCTTTGGCTACGTGCAGGTACTCTCTGCCGCTCTGTTTCTCTCTGAATGTGATTTGCCCCTACCTGAATAGGGGCTTTCTCTTTGTGTTCACTTCTTAATATCTGTGTCATGCAGAAGCGATGCTCTTCACTCTTTTACCAGTAACCCTGTTTTGTAAACCAGTGGATGAGATGTAGTATTCTAGGGCTGTATGTCAGCGCTGTCTAATGCTTTTCTCTATAAATATGACAAATTTCCTCTAGTTGTGTCTATTTGTGCATCTGTGTTCAAATGCACACTATAAACACAATCCCTGTGCTTGTAGACTGTCCAGCAACTTCTAGAACAGCTGTGACATTATTTCCTTATGTACAATATTCAAATTATTTTTGATGCTACCAAGTTATTTTTATTTATTTATTTTTTTGTTTAGATTTTGTGTCAAGGTTCAGTTCAAGTGCTACAAGAAGATAAATAGAATGGATAGAGTCAAAAGAATAGATTAAAAGCAGGTTGATGATGTAATGATTTTGGAAAATGAGCTCCAAAAGTGCATCGAGGTGTAAGACAGACTGATGGCAATTGTTCATTTACTGTACACTGACACATGCCTGTTATATATGTTTCTCTATATGATTTTACAAACCAGTTTTAATGCCTTTTGCACAGTGTGTCATGTGATCTTAACTATCTTGGAAAGTGTATCCACTGTTTGTAAAGAATGTGTATATGTGTTGTGGGTGTGCAGCCAAGTTCATTCTGGTCTCACTGTTTAGTAATCAGATGGACTTTGGTCTTTCTTACACTGAAAGTGTTTAATTATTAACCCACACATGTGAGTCCAGACAAATCGCATTGAAGGAAAAAACAATGAGAAAATTTGAGATTAATTAGTCCTAAAAATGTTCAGCTTTTGTGTTTCATCAGAGTTACTTTCTTGCTTATCAGTGGTTTTAAAAATAGTTTATAACACTTTACACAGCATAATGTGTAATATATTAAAAACATGGTAAGAAAAGGAAAAGCTGTGCATTGATTGTATGATTTACTGTAATTCAAGCCATGTTTAATGGGCACTCACACACTCAGACCTCTGTTTGTGTTCACTTTAGATTATTACTGTGCTGACAACCCAGGCATTGAAATGGTGGAAAACACACTCTCTCACACATAAACTAGCACACACACATACATATGAACATGCGTATGCGTACACGCATACACACACGCTTCTCTCTCAGCCTTAATCTCTCAAAAGACCAGTCTGTATCGAAGCTGGACTGACAATCATTTCACTGTTGCTTGTTGAACACAGCTGGAGCAAGAAAAAATATAAAGAACAGGGAAGTTTACACAACCAGTTCACAGCAAGTTAAACTTAACTGATTCAGTGGTTGGTTGATTAATTTATATGTTAAATATTTTTTTTGAATGTCTGTTACTTCAAGTCAATGTATTTATATAACCCCACATCACAAACAATAAAAGGCTGAGCCTAAGAGCTCTGTTTTCATTTGAAATGACCTGGGACGTCATTTGGATGTCATGACAACATCCTCGTTTCATATTTTCTCCTCAGTTTTCTTTATAAGTTCATCCCTCTATCATTCCATTCTCGGATATCAAACTTGTATCCTGTCTTTCTTGCCCTCGCCCTCGCCCTCACTGCCCCCCCTCTCCTTCCATCTTTCTATTTTTCGTTATCAGGCCTGTCAACTTAAATTTACTGGTTTTTTGGGTGGGGTGCACATCTGGATCTTATTTATGGGGAACCATTCTGTTTTTCCCCCCTAGAACTGGTAGGTATTAAGAGACATCAACCATCTGTTTTTATCCAGCAAACATGCCAGTTTTCTCACAACTGTTAAACATAAGAATTTGGATTATTCTTCATCCAATTGGTTGGAGACAAGCAGTTTTGTTTTGTGGGTTTAATGACTGAAGGCTGGAAGATGTTAATGTTTATGCTGATGGTTGCCTTCAGCTCTGTTCTTGGGTTAGATGAAGCAAATATTATTCACAAGATGATATAGTCCATTAAATAATTTGTGGTGAATGGTAGCAATTGGAAAGCTTTAGGACAGAACCGTTGACAATAATACTAGTAAGTGACATTTCTGATACTTAGCACAGCATTAATGGAAGACAAAAAGTGGGGAAAAAGATGTTTTTTTCCTGTGCTAACTGAAAAATTCCTTGCATTCCCCACCGAGTAGCTGCTTAATCTGTCAGAGAAAGTGTGTATGAGAGAGAAAAAGAGAGGGAGAGAGTAAAAGGAGGAAGAACGGGGTTGCCTGCCCACCCAGTGAACACCGGTCCCTATTTCACCCCCTCCGTCCGTCCTCCCCCCTCTTCTCTCACATTTGTTTCCAGTATTTGTAGTTTGGGGCAACTAGTGGCAATTTTAACCTCATCACCTGCTCACCTGTAACATTCAAATTGAATATGAATGTTTTGAATGTGATTTTCTAAATATACAGTGGGTACGGAAAGTATTCAGACCCCCTTAAATTTTTAACTCTTTGTTATATTGCAGCCATATGCTAAAATCATTTAAG
>NW_018128098.1:68640-92650 GCF_001952655.1 Monopterus albus
TGTGTTTTTCTGTCAATATGGGGTGCTGTGTGTACATTAATGAGGAAAAAAATGAACTTAAATGATTTTAGCATATGGCTGCAATATAACAAAGAGTGAAAAATTTAAGGGGTCTGAATACTTTCCGTACCCACTGTATAAGCAAGTGCTTGTTCTACATGTTGGTCCTTTAAAGACTCAGTGGGGTCATGTGTTTTGGATTTGTGAAGCTTTGGCTATCAACGTGTGAAAATGGCCCTGGGGTGAAGTAAGGGAAGGGTTAGGAAATTATTAAAATTATTTATCAATGTGCTATGACATCAAAAATCTATCTTAAATCATGCCAAACATAATTAGAAGAAGCAGTCTTTTAGATTTAGCTCACCTTAATGATATATATAAATTGCACTGAACAACGAAAATGGAGGTAACGCAATCTAATGATAGTGAATGCTGTTACAATAAATTAACTGTGATTTTTATGGGAAACCATCAGCTAGAGAGATTCCAGTTTATATGTGTAACCAATTAGAGAATCATCAGTATGTGAGTTGTAATGCTGACTACTAACATGACTTTTTGTCACTCCTGAAATTTTAATCTTTAAAATTCTCTGTAAGCCAATCAGAACTCTTCTTTTTATCTTCTAATATAAATCTATTTATACATTGTAGTCATGCTCTATGTAATGCGCAATAAAAACAGTGAATAATAAACTGACTTCATGTGATATTATTAAGTCCTTCAGGGATTTGTTACGACACAAGCTTGTGTTGAAACTAGAGCAGTGTGTGGAGTTGCTGAAAGATTCCTGTTGCTAATTCTCAGATGCTTTCCATCTTCTTTCTGTGTTCCCGACCCTCCCTTCACCACAGGTCATGATATTACCAGTTCTCTGGAGCCAGCCAACATTGACACCAGTATTCTGGAAGAGTACATCACCAAGGAGGACGATAGCACTGACATGTCAGTAGGGACTCCAGACCAGCCTAGCAATGTCAAAACAGCACGCACTAAGTGAATCAGATCATGTTGTTACAAAGGAATTTGTTTTTTCTGATAAGGCTAATCCATTTTTTTTTCTTTCCCCTCTGTCTCCCAGCTGTTTCTCAGAGGTCCACAGCTCCGCAGGACCAAATTACTCATCTCCCCAGGCAGGAGTGTCCTCCTCTGGGGGTCTGGTGTGTGCTGTGAGCCCCCCTATTCCACTACGCCAAGGAGCCCCTCCGCCTGGGCCCCCTAACTGTCAGAACGCCTACCCCCCAGGTCCGTCCCTGGGCCTTCGACACGGCTACCCCTGCCTGGGGCAGCAGCCACCAACAGCACCAACAGCAGCAGCAACAGCAGGCTCACGTCAAGCCTGAACACAGGAGTCACTACACTCCAGGGTGAGCGCAATGCCATGGAGGTAGATGGATGGGGGCATAAGTGGGAGGAAATATAGTATGAGTTGATACTTTGGAATGTTAAAGAAATGTCCGAGATGCCACTGGCAACTCGCATAAAATCAGGTAAAAGTTGCAGCAGATGACGCAGTAGTCTGTTAATGCATGTAACAAAACCAGACACACACACCCTACTATATGTCCATTATGCAACCAGTACTTGATTAAGCTTCACTTGTACAAATAAAGCATTAGCTGGTCAAGAGGGGGAGGTTTAGTGATAACAGGCAGAGAGAGAGAGAGAGAGTCAAATTACAGCCTGAAAAAAAAAATCCTGACGGACACAGTCTTTTGTAAAGAAAGTCTTCACTTACTCTGTTTCCAAAGGATAGTTTCTCCCTGATATATGGCAGTTTAGAAAATAAAATGCCAACTTCCTGCATGGTACAATTTGAAAGATTTCTATAATTTTGAAAGTTTGATGTTATTGTATTTGTGAATGTAATATCTACAACCTTCTATTTTTTTAGGACACTACCTGAGTCCCCCCCAGACTCCAGCTCAGAGCCGTACTCTCCTCAGCAGGTGAATGGTGAGTAAAATGTCTGTTTCCACTCCCTGTAAAAATCTGAGAGAAATGGTGCATGAGAGAGTGTATAACAAACAGAGTTGTACCTTGATCAGTAGAACAAATCAACAAATTAAGACACTAAAAGTAGCTTGTGTTTGTCATTTATTAATTTACATTTTAGTCAACATACAAGTTGAACAACAGTGTGCAAAGTCATTATGTACTTCTTTCCCTCACACACCTGTGTTGGTCTTGCTCATTAGTAAAAAGGTGTGGAACAGTGTTATCTGATGGGCATCCCTTCAGTTTGAAAGAGTGGAAAATACCTGGTGAGATGCAAAACAGATAGAACACTCCAAAAGAGGAAAGGCTGTGTGATTAAATGTATTTGCAAGTAAAAACAGCATAGATAATTGTGTAAACAATATGCAGCATCCTCACTGTGTCTTGTAGATCCTCACATGATCAGGACCATGACACCAGAGAACATGTGTCACATGACTCCAACGCCACCGCTCCCACCACACGGGCACTATCACAGCATGCATCGGGACATGTACATGAAGCCGGAGCCCATGATATCACAGTATCCGATGGAACCAGCTACGAGCGGAAGTGGTGACATGCAGCAGACACAGATGCTCCATCAGCTACTGCAGCATCCTCAGGGGCAAGAGTGAGTCATGAAGATGCTGTATACAGGAAGGAGGGAAGGAGGGAGCCAGTGTTGTGCTGTCCAGTTTGTTTGGAACAGAAGAAACTATTGGACATGTACAGCTTTTAACTGTGTTTTCATTTTGTCACATAGTGGCATCCCTGTTCACCAAGCCAAGAAGAGGAAGCACTCTGACTCTCCCAACAGCACCCTCAATTCCCAAATCCTCACAGGTATCATCAAACAAGAACCAGGTAGGCAGGCATCTTTCTTCTCTTCCTCACCTCGTCTACCTCACACTCACCTGCTCTTACCTAACCTTTAACTCTCAAACAGATAAAAGACTTTTAGAGAACAGTTATGCACATTCCCAAACATGCTTCAGCCTTACCTTAATTGCTTATATTTCAAACTGTTTGTCACAGGTTTAATGCAGGATCCCGACAACACCTACTTGGACCCAAACTATCAGTGCATTAAGTGGCAACCTCACCAGCAGAACAAGTGGACACCACTGTATGACGCCAACTGCAAAGAGCTGTGGGTGGAATTTATTTTGGCTTATCGGAACATTTTGAGGTCCTTGTTCTGGAACAAAAAGACCCGAAAGCATGCTGCATAGTCAAAAAATGAAAACAGTTATAAATGGCTAGGTGCATAATTCAACCTAGTATACAGTGGGAGTGGCAAAGGAATAGCAGGGTTGTAGAGGGCTACAAATTCCTCAGAGGTGAGCCATGTGGGGGAGTGAATGGGTGAAGGGTTTCGGCTAAGAAGGACAACGTGAGGGGGGTAAAGGGAGAAATTAGTGTACACCTACTTGTGCTTTTGCAGTGCCAAAATAAAAAGATAGGGAGGAAGGTTAAAATGAACTCATAAGGCCTTTTTGAGATATGTTATCAAAATCACCTGGTTGCCCATCACAACTTTTCACACACCACACCTACATAAAAGGAACAGTGAGTTTTCATTTGTTTTGAGTTGGATTTAACTATTTCATCTCAATTTTTAGTGTAGTAAAGTAACGGTACCAAAACTAAGCCTCAGGGACTGGAGTTCTCAAATAAGGATATGAAATTTAATAATGTCAGTGATTTAAAGTTAGGAAAGCCAGAGAATAATAGAAGAAATATAGGTTTTACTCTCATCATACTTCAGGAAACAGTACAAACTGTCTATTTCTTTATAAAATACTGCATACCTCAATCCATATGTGTATCTCTTTGGGGGCTTGAGCCTAAAAACACAGGAAGTGCCTGTAATAAAGAGTCTTTCCCTGGTGATAAAAATAGAAAAACTATATTCCACTAACAAAATACGAATTCACTTATGTTTCCTAGTCACACTGTTCATATGTCATAATTTCTTTCCTTTCTTTAGTCCAATGCCAACGTACCGTGTTGATGCTGACAAAGGCTTCAACTTCTCCTTGGCTGACGATGCCTTTGTTTGTCAGAAGAAGAACCATTTTCAGGTCACAGTATATATGGGCATGCTGGGCGACCCCAAGTACATCAAGACAAGTGACGGCCTGCAGCCTATCGATTGCTTCTATCTCAAACTCAACGGAGTAAAGGTGAGTGAAGGCAAAATAATGAACATGACTTGAATGTGATAGATAGTTGCTACTTGTACATTATTAGTGTGCATGTACTTTTGCTTTTCATTGTCAGGTGGAGGCCATGAACCAGTCCATCAATGTGGAGCAGTCGCAATCTGACCGCAGCAAGAGACCCTTCAAGCCAGTGCTGTGAGTCTGAAGACTTTCAAATTGGACTTAAAAACAATAGTTTGGTGCTGTTTTTGCTTGCTGTAATCATTTCATTCTGGCTATTAAAAGGTGGCTTCGTAATGTGCATACAATGCACATAATGGGGGACAAAAACCACAGCCCTCTATTTAGAGGTTTATCTGAGGCTAATATGAGGTTTCAGACATTAAGACACATCAAGTGAATATCTTTCAAAGTTACTGTGCTTTTAGTTAATAAAAGTGCCTCATTTTGTTTCCCTGGACAGTGTGGAAGGATAAAGAGAGAATTTCAGACAAAAATACTTGAGGTTTTGGCCATGATTATTCACACACAATAAGTAATACATATAAATTAGTAAATAAAAAAGAAAGATTCTTACAATGAAACTATATTATTTAATGCATGGGACCACCTACAATGCCTTTGCAGACCACCAGGGGGCCACTGGTTGAAAACCCCTGCACTTGAATAATTTTGAGCCTATCCTTTAACAGAAGCACACACATTACAAAACTGTGTAAGGAGATGATTCTGCATAATGTATTTGTGGTTTTGTTTCTTCCAGTGTCACCCTGCCCCCAGAGCAGGTCACAAAGGTCACAGTGGGGCGGCTCCACTTCAGCGAGACCACAGCGAATAACATGAGGAAGAAGGGCAAACCAAACCCTGACCAGAGGTGAAACACATGCCATCACATATAAACATATGATTCAGTTTGGTCACATTAAAAGTTCCAGTAGTCATAGTTTCTCCTGATGCTTTTGTCCTCGCAGGTATTTCATGCTGGTGGTGGCACTGCATGCTCAGTCCCACAGTCAGAGTTACACTGTGGCTGCTCATGTGTCTGAGAGGATCATCGTCAGGGTAACGTCTGGCCATGTCTGTCTGCCTCCTACAACAATCATATCCATTGTGAATGCGATGTCTTGCACACCTGCATGAACTTAATAAGCATTAGAAGCATTATTTGAGAGCTGTGTACATGATCGTTTGCTTGCTTTTGCCAATGTGCTTACATGAGACAACTATTTACTAAAAAAATGTTGTTTATTCAGTATATTTAAACAATGACTAAGCTCTAAGTGCTGATGTTAGCGCTTGTGTTAAAAGAACGGGTCAACATTTTGGAAAATATGCCTATTTCGTTTATTGATTCATGACTGTATGATAAATATGAAGCTGGATCTAGCAGCTTGTTAGCATTGCTTAGCATAAATGCTGGAAACTGCTGCCTCTGTCCAATAAAATAAAATCACCAAAATGTGCCTACCAGCACCTATAAAGCTGGCAGGAAGAGACCAAAGTGTAAAAGGGACAAAGCAAACTTGCAGTAACAGAAAGACTGCAGAAAGAGTGGCATCACTCATTTAACCTGACTCTCAGCAAGTAAGCCAGTAAGCATATTTTCCAAAACTACTTTAAAAATATTGCAATTATTTTGATTTTTTAAAGTATATCTTTCAGAAATATCTGAACCACAGTCTCTCTGTGTCGATTGTTTGTCTCTGTTGCAGGCGTCCAACCCAGGCCAGTTTGAAAGTGACAATGAGGTGCTGTGGCAGCGTGGCCAACTGCCAGACTCAGTCTACCACCACGGGAGAGTCGGCATCAACACTGACCGACCAGATGAAGCCCTTGTTGTCCATGGCAACCTGAAGGTCATGGGCTCCCTGGTACACCCCTCTGACATCAGGGCTAAAGAAAATGTCCAGGAGGTCAGGATGACACTCAGGGTGTATGTATAGGTGTGTGTGTGTGTGTGTGTGTGTGTGTGTGTGTGTGTGTGTGTGTGTGTGTGTGTGTGTGTGTGTGTGTTATCTCACTGTGTATGTGTTATCAAACTGTCAGTGTGCTTTTGTGTACCTACATCATCATAAATCATGTCATACAAATTCTCATACTCAGCACAGTTCCCTGACTTTGCAGTTTAACTCTGAGTTTTGTCATCATTATACTTGAGCATGTGTGTCTGCAACATGAACACTGTGTTTTCATACCATCTGCATGGGTGTCACTATCATTCTGCCTGTGTGTAGGTCGACACCACAGACAATTTGAAACGGATTTCTCAGATGAGGCTGGTCCATTATCAGTACAAGCCTGAGTTTGCTGCCACTGTGGGCATAGAGAACACTGCAGAGACTGGTAACAACGTCATATGTAACCTGTGTTCAAATTTAAACATTTAGTTCAATCATCTCATGTATATCATGCATCATCTTAATGTCTTAATGTCTGATATGTTTTTTACTCTATATGCGTCACTGTGCAAGTGTGTCCTGGATTGTGCATGCTGTCATGCTCTTGTTCCTCTTTTTCACTTTGGCACTTGTTATGTCCTCATGCAGGAGTGATTGCTCAAGAGGTTCAGCAAATCCTGCCTGAAGCAGTGAAAGAGGGGGGTGATGTGGTGTGCTCTAATGGAGAAACTATCCCCAACCTGTTAGTTGTCAACAAGGTAATGAACATACAGGCATGCATACAGCACAAACAGACATTACTTCCATACACAGTAACAGCTCTCCCTCAATTTCAAAGGAACGTATCTTTATGGAGAACGTGGGGGCAGTGAAGGAGCTGTGTAAGCTGACAGACAACTTGGAGACTCGTATAGATGAACTGGAGCGCTGGAGCCGCAAACTGGCCAAGCTGCGTCGTCTTGACAGCATGAAAAGTACCGTGAGTGGGGGCACTGTCAGGTGAGAGCCATGACTAATTCGATTGAGGATTCAAAGCAAGTGTTACACGCTGATAGAGAGCACAGATGGAGCAGTAGAAAGGGATTTAAAAATTAACCTTTGTTATTCTTGTTCATATAGCCAATCAGGGAGTTATTTTAGCAGGACAGGAAGCGGCCCACTCAAGAGGAAGACAGTCAAACCTGGGAGCAAGGTCTGTGGTGATGATTGGTGTATTTTAAAAAAGTGTAAGAAATTGGTGAACTGTGGGATTTACAATTTTTAATGTATGAAATCTGTTTTCTTTAATTGCAGAATTTGCCTCCAGATCAAGGCTGCATCAGTCAGAGGTTCATGCAAGGGACCATCTTAGCGCTGGTCATAGTCATGGCCTTCAGGTTAGAAGAAGAAAATGCGTTTGCATATGACGGGGTGGGACAGCAATAAATCTGCTACATGTGTGCACAGCAATGGCATGATGATGATCTTTATTTGTTTCCCTGCAGTGTCATTTCTATGTCTGTCCTTTATGTGCTGACCCTTCACCATAGAGGAGACATCACAGAGAAAGCTGAGTACGTGCATTTGATGAAAACAGGCTGAATGAAGAAAGAAATCCACATCTTCTCTTTAATATCTCTCAGTATAATTATGTCTGTCCCTGCTTTGTGTAGCTACGTTCCTTCCTGTGTTCTCTACATCTCTTGGATGCCCATCTTCACTGCCACTGTAACTTTCTGTCCACCTGTCTGTCCATGGTACGCTTTCAACATCTGTTGTTCTTGCAACTTGTTTCATTTTTATTATTCTTTCAGCTTTATCTTTGATTGCTCTTAGTTGGGTGTTGTGTCCTGTCTGAAAGGAGATCACGAGTCACATATCTAAACTGCCTAAAATTCATTAGCATTTAAGTGTGCCATTATCTTAATTTTAACTTGACCAGCTATACTGTCATCTGATTGGTGCAGGTCAAGAGCTGCACTGGGATCACGTAAGTCTTCATATAATCCGCTGTCCACCACCTCTGCACCTGGTGAGTGGACATCCTAAGTACAGTATGTGACCTATAGGATCAGACATCTCTGTTTGGTAGTTTTGGAAATCACAGCAATTACAAACTCGCTCAGAAGATATAAGTGAATATGAATTTAATTCTCTCTGTCTCTCACAAATCCTGCAGCTTGCTGTTCAACCACACCTTTAAACAACCAATCAGCTACAGTTTTGACATCAAGTAACAACCAGTCCAGCTCAGGTAAGATGAAAAATATGAGATGTTTACATGTGTTATTTATTTGTTTGTTTCCAATGCGAACTGATTATCTTTCTTTTCTAGAATTAGACACTGTGGTTCCCACACCAGGCACTATTAATAAGAAGGCCAAGTCCAGACTAATGGATAAGGACGGCCACAGTAGAAACCGACTGAGTCACACCTCAGCACCTTTGTATTTTGCCAAGTCCAAAAGGCCGGCATCCACAGACCTGGATGGAGTGGGAGCTCCCAATCATCTGCCCGGGGGTCAGCCAGTGCCACGTAGACAGCGCAGTCTACATACAAAGAGTAAATCCACAAATGCAGCCCAGACACAGCACTGTCTTCACACACATAATATGCAGTCTACAAACACTAAAGCCATTTGTTTGAAAACCGCAAACAAAGCCTGACTACATACTGTATGAAGGAATGCCATGGGCATGTCTGAACATGATGCAGCTTTTTTTTATTTTTGCAGGAGTAAGGTTAGCTCCCTCTCTGACTAGTCTACATATTGTGGAGACAAACCAAGAGATCACAGGACAAAATTGTGCAACACCCAGGAGCTGCAGGTATATACTTATTTGCTAATGTCAAACAGATTGGAGACAGATTAAAAGAAAAAACAAGATGAAGCAATTTAGTAGCCACAAGTAGCCAGAACAACAGCAATGTGACTCGGCCATAGAGTCTGCGAACTTTTACTGGAGGGTTGGACACCATTTTCTACAAGACACAGTATCACAATTTGAATAAAGGTATGGTGATGCTACTTTTCTCTGTGTCGACTCTAGCTACACAGTATCACTCCATGGACAGAGAAATTCCTCTATCTCACAAATTACTTTGCACATGACGTAAGTATACAAAGATTGTGCTGTCTACACAGCTGCATGTATGCACTGGTGGCAATTTATTTTATGGATGTGTAAATTCTTAATAATTTCCCATGAGATTTTCTGGAAATGACCATGTAGTATGGCTGAAATTATAGGTAACATAGAGCCAGTATTGAAGAGCATTTTGGTCGTGCACAGCAGGTCAGCTGCACATGCAAGGCATTCATTCATTCATTTATTCATTTTCTACCGCTTATTCCCTGAACGGGGTCACGGGGGGAGGGCCGGAGCCAATCCCGGCCGGCAATCGGGCGAAGGCAGGGTACACCCTGGACAGGTCGCCAATCCATTGCAGGGCTGCAAGGCATTCAATTCAACATAATATATGAAGAATAAACTTCACAATAATAAATGGATGATTTGAATTGGGTTTCAGTTCAAGGACATTCCACCAGAAACTACAGATATTTTCAAATAACTACAACAACTAGTCTCTCTATATTCCTTGTAATAATTTCCAGATTACATAGTGATTTCCAGTTGATCAAGACATTATTAGAAAATTGTTAGGAAGTAACAGAACCATAAAGCTTTACCAAATCACTGCAGGTCCACACACAGTGTGTGGGTACGACAATGTGGGGCCACCAAGGGACGTTTATGCCCCAGGCACACAGAGGTAGAGCTCTATGGTGGACAGAGTACATCAACAAAGGTACATAATGATCTACTTAATCAAACATATTTCCTTCTTTTGCTATATTGTTCTACTACAAATATGTGAAGCTAACATTATTATTTATCAAAACGTATTTTTCTACAGTTGACTTACTGTTAATTACTTGTTTGCTGACTAATTTCTGCTTTGCTCTAAGGGGACTCATCACCTGTGGTCAGTGCCTGTGCTGGGCTTCCAGGACATCACCTATGACTTCCGTGTCTCCCTGTCTGTGAGTAAACTTGGCCTCCAAAATATAAGGAACGAGTGCGCTATGTGGTTTCTCTCTGTTCTTTGATTTGAGTAAAGTCAGTGGGTGGAACTGATTGTTATCTCCACCTGGTTTTCTTTGACAGAGTGACGTGAGTTGTACCGCTGAAGGAGAAACCTCATCATACTCTGACTACCATTTTCTCATTCAAAGCAGCTGCGTGTGAGGAGGAAGACGAGGTGACCCAGTGCCTTGTGATGCACCGCATTTCACCTTTGTGGTTCCATTATAAGGATTTTGTGATGGGATAGGGTTTTGTCTTATTTTTGTATATGATTTTTAAAGAGATTTAATGCAGAACAAACTATATACCACTGTCCTCACTGTAATCCCCTCTATATGCATTAAGACATCTCTGTTGTGATCACTGGAGTTTGAAACACTGTTTTTAAGTTTTTCCTGTCATTGAAAATGTCGTAGATCACTGTAATTTACTACTGTTGCGCCACTGTTAACTACTATTGTGAAAGTAACACCAATGTGTTTATTACTGATCATTTTGTCTTCCATAATTAAAATAAGCCATAATTACTTTTAGCAGGGTTCAAGTTTCTAAATTAAATTAAGTGCAGGCTAAGATACTGTAGAAAACACTGCATGCATTTTTGTTTCGTTTTATAATACTATGAATCTTTATGTACACTCAAACCAGTGTCAACTGAAAACAGAAACACTTTTTAATAGTTTTATGCAGAGGAGAGAAGATCATTGGCTTCTGCTGTAGGCTGAATGTGAATGGTTGCAACTCACAGGGAAAATATACCTCAGTAGTGCACACTGGCAAATCCTGGATCTCTACAGTGGAGCTTTGTGTTTGAACTGTATAATGTTTTTTCTTATTATTTCTTGTTCTGAAGGCATTTTCCACTTACTCTCACCACCATGATATTATTGTTTTTGTCAGACTTTGTTTTTAAATTCATATTCCATACGGTATGTGTATTATTTAGAAAAACACAGTAGCATCTCAAATGTAAAAACCAATATTAAAGGAATATAGGAAAACAGCCATCAGAAAAATGTTTATTATAATATGAAAACAGTGTACAATGCTTGTAGGATAATTATTATTGCTTAGATACTGGGTATAGTGTGCTATTTTAGCCTATTTATAATGCACCAGCTAGCCTAATGAAACCATTGTAGCACTTTTTGCACTGTATATATGAACTGCTTTGGCTCTATCCAGTGCACCAGACTTGTTTCAGATACTCTGGTACACCTGCATTACATGTAACTATATAGCTTCATTTTCTTCCAGCCACTGCTCCTTTTTATCTGATGTGTTTTATCATATTGTTTTTATAGTTGATATTTTCCAGTTGTTGTATTATCAATAATATATTAACTTGTAGCTACTGGAGCCCAGAAATTATTTCTAAACATGAAAACACACACATTTCTACATCTATCCATACACACACACACACATATACACTATAGCAAAAATGCTTTTTTTTTTTTTTGGTCTTCAAGAGTTCAAGAAAACACACACACACACACACACACACACACACACTTGTACTTTTATACACATACACAAACACATTTCTAATTTTAGCAATATTTGTTAAGAGAAAATAAAATGCCATAACACTAAAACTGGAGTATTTTAATATCACTAGTTTTGTTTTAGCCCATACCGTCATAACATTTTCAAGGCCTTTTCAAAAATATGCTGTAATACTATGAATACATGCAGTAAATAAATGTGTGGTTGAATTTTATGTTGTGGTTGATGATCCAACTGCTTTTTTCATTACGTCCATTAGATGGCAGTCAAAGATTTAGGAATGGTGGTCAAGTATAGAGTTGCTATAAAGTCCCTGAATTTTGCCTGTCAGGTTACAAATTGTTCCCTACTACCGAACTGTCGTGTATAATGACAAGGCAAAGGAAGAATGTGCTATAAAAGTCACAGGGGGCAGTATTTCAGTAGCATTTGAATGTGTGACTTTTACTTGTAATGTAGGGTATTTTTCGGTGTATTATTAGTACTTTTACTCAAATAAACCTAAAAAATGTCCACACCGTTGGAGATCTGTACGCGGGCTAAGAAAAAAAGAAGCCTGAGAGGCTATATTGAGGGTAAAAATAGCGTTATGCCACGTAAAACCTACGTCACGGCACACCCGGAAGGGATAGTAAGTACGTGGCCTTCTCATCTTGGATGGTAGAGGAAGGAGCTCCGCTTCATTATAAAATGGTACATTTATTTTGTTTACATGAGGTTATGTCTAATATATAGTAACATGCACTTTATCAGTACACATTATTCTTAGGTTCGTTTGTAAACAGCGTGTTTTCTGTGTGAAATTGTTGTTTTTGTAGTGCAGACTAGCAGAGGAACGTTAGCCTCTCATGTCAAATTCACTGTTCACTGATTCAGGCATTCTAAACATCAGACATTGTTCTACAACATTAATCACCAGCTGCAGACTGAGCAGTTGATAGTAAGAGGTTAAAATAGAAGCTGACTGGTGGCGGCGATAACTTAGCGTGTCTACCCTGCTTGTGTCTGATCTCTCTCTCTCTCTCTCTCGTGTCCCTGCAGGAACTTGAGGCCATGACCAGATACACCAGCCCGGTGAACCCGGCTGTGTTCCCCCACCTCACTGTGGTCCTGTTGGCCATCGGCATGTTCTTCACCGCCTGGTTCTTCGTGTATCCTTTTACTGCTGGTTGTGCACAACATTGTTGTAGCTCTACTGCTGGCCATATTTGAGCCAGTAGTAATTTTTCAGGTTTGTCATTGCTACCGGGCACTAATCTTCTGGAAGCACAACATACAAACCATAACTTAACACCCAATGGTTTCTCCTTATTGAAGTACAATGTAAAATTTAACAGAAAAATACAGCTTCTTATGCCTTGGGACTTAACTTAATAGCTTAGGCCATCATTTCAGTCACATTGAGTCACCAATTTGGTTACTGAGATTGAGAACATGATAACATTGCTAAAAAGATGTTTGATTGTCACAAAAAACACAAGCAGACACACAGAGAGGAGGTAAATAGAAGGTTATTATCCAAACTATTGCTTGTAAATGGTTTCCAGACTGACTTCAGCTTGATTTTGACCCATGGAAGTTGTCAGAGGTGGGTATGCAGGTTATTGTAGATATTTAATGTGTTCACTTTTCCTAGCAATGTAATATCTACTTATGGCTAAACTGTCAAAAAAAATGTTCATGTAGCACATGCTGAGGGGCATCAATAAGACCATACAGAAGCACTTTCTGGGGTCAAAAGTCAAAACAAATAAAAAATTCTAGTCTATGATTGGAACCGGGACAAAAGTATTTTTATTATTTTTCATATGCTGCCAAAGGTTTGTTGACTGCTTTAGTAAAACTGGCACAAAAATGGCCCAGTCAAATTATAATCGGTTGACAAAGTATTTCATTAAAGTCAATATTGTAATCTTTAAGTGTGCCCTTCCAACATGTTTAGGTAAATGTCATTAAAAAATACAGGCTGACAGGAGACTTGTGGCATGATACACCAACACTGTGGACAATTGCATCATAAGCTGCACTCATATGTGAAGCAGGAGGCATTAGACTTTGAAGAGAGCATGGATTTTGGCTGCTGATCATATTTTTTTATTGGATGACCTTAACTTTTAATCAGTTATGAGGTGACTTCAACAAAATACACCAGAGATGTGTACAAAGAGCTGCTGATCTCCCTCGTGGCTTCACTTTTTATGGGCTTCGGTGTGCTGTTCTTACTACTCTGGGTTGGCATCTATGTATGAAGGTACTTTTAAAGGCAACTAGTTTTTATTTAATCATTGAAATGGTTTTGTGGCTAACTGCTGTTCCCTGTCGGCCTTGTTTTTCTGCAGTTTCGGGTAACTGAGTTAAAATTTGACACATTCCAGGGGAATGAAGGACATCACACACACAACATGAAATGGATTTTGGATTTAAGTGGACTGCTCTAACAATATTTTGTGAATATATGGACTCTGGTTTTCTTTTCACAAGTAAAGGGGATTTCTACAACTTCTGGTGTCGTCTCTATGTAGTCTGATAGCTGCAATGACTCTTACAGATTTTAGTAACAGTTATATAAAATATTGATTATTGAGACCAGATCTGAAGTACACAGCAACTTAACCTGCTGGGTGCTTGGCAATAGGTTATTTTGATCCACTGAAGGCTATGTATGGTGTGTTTCATGAGTAGTGTCTAAAACCACAATCCCTGATTAATCTTTGTGTTAAAATTAGAGCAGTCAGTTTCACCTTGTCTCCAGGATAATACTGAGTACCTTAGTGATGAAGGATTACACCAGGGTTAGAGAAGGATATTTAATAAAAACAGCATGAACATGATTCAGAGATTCCTACTCATAGACTGCAGGATTCACATGGAATTTGGCATATTAAAACAATCATGTAAACAGCACATACTAACCTTACATAAGGCAAAATAGATGACTCAATTTCTTCCTTTGCAAGGGAATAACAAAACTATTGAGTGTAGCTCTACAAACTGTATCATTAAAATTATTTTAAAAATGACTGCCCACATCTTCCTAAACTTTTGACTCCTTTCAATGTGTTGCATTCTAGGTGCAACGCAAATTGACTTACAAAGGCCACAGATAAACAGACTCAATCCTGATTAATACAACGCTACACATGCCATGTTTGGCTTACCTGCCGCTGTAAACCACTTAACCAGCTGTCCACTTGGCTACAATGAGCCAGTGAACACAAACCACGATTAAGACTTTGCTCCATAAGCAAGTGAGTTCCATAAGCATTCAGCATCAGTCCATTGCTTCTGTTAATAGAATCATGCTTACTATGTGTTTAATCATAAAAAAAGAAAATAGGGGCCTTTCCTAGCAGAACATTTTAGTTCTCTCTCAAAACCATCCCTTCACTAATGAGCTCTTGCGAAGGCATCCCGCAGCCACTGGGAGTCCTCATACAGCCTCGGGTCTCCCATAAACTCTGCTGTGCGTTTGTATAAGTAGTAATACAACACTGCCGCTGTTAACAGAAAGAAGTACAGTTATTCAGTGACAGCATACTACAGAAAGTAGATCAACGCCAATGGAAAATTTACCTCTGAATTAATTCCCCAATTACCTGTTCTCTGGAAAACAAAAAGAGCTTGAAGACCATCTGTCCAAACAAAATGGTTTGACTGAAGCCATCTAAGGTTCTAGAGGAAAGGAAATGCTTTCAGGTTCAGTTAAAATGTTACAATTTTGATTTGGTGTTTGCACAGAGTTGAAATGCAGGTGTACTGTATGTGATAGTGCGAGCGAGCGTACCACCACCCAGCAGTGGAAGCAGATGCTGAGGGTCAGGTAAAGCGCGGAGAATATCAGCAGAGCCCTGAATTTCTGCAGCAGCCGGGACACCAGGCCCACCTGGAACACGTAGGTATTGAACAACATCAGCAGGATGATGATGATGTTGAACAAGATGGCAATGTCCTGGATGCTAAAAAAAAAAAAAAAGGACGTCATTTGTTTATTTGTGGTATTAGAGCTCTGGTTATGACAAGACTTTTAACTAGTCATGCCATTTAAAATGGTTGATACTGTTGAAGCAAAAACTCTTTGCTTTATCAAAAGGATTTGACTTGTTCTCGCTAATGAAGGTGGATTTGCCTGTGTGGATTTTTACCTGTTGCCAAATGAACCGGCTATTGAATGAAGAACAAAATTCCGTCAAAAAAGAGGTGTCAGTATTTTTCATGAATACACACTGGACACAGTCAAAAGTGTCAAAAGATTATTAGTAACTGAAAGAGCTGAAGAGCAAATTAATCCACAACCTCAAGAAAAAATAAACTTAAATCAGACATGGATGTTTCAGTAACCTTTAAAAACAAGGTGGAAAGATTTTCTACATGTGGTAAAATCCCTGGCAACTAAAATATTTGGATGGCTGCTAGTTTATTGTATTAAGGGATTAGGTTTTTAATCATGCTGTTTCCTTGAACATATGTAGAGGAACAATTTTAATAATTTACAGTGATATGAAACTTGAAATATATAATAGAAAGAAAATGAACCAGCTAATCTTTTCAGCTTGTAGTTCAGTGACTTACATGAAAAGCACAAGTTGGATGACAGGCGCTCCCCTCAGAAGTTCACTGAAGGAGTTGACGAAGAGGTCATAGGCCAAAAGCGTCAGCTGGACCAGCAGGACCAGCGAGTAGTTACCAGTCTGCAACATCTTTGGGATCTGATCCTGCAAACCACCAAGCTTCACACTTTACTCTCCTCCTTTGTTCTGGCTGCAGAACCAAAGCACAGGTACTTAATGGTGGCACAAGCCTAAAAGGTCGACAGTTACCCCTACATATTTAAGTACAAAATATTGCAGGGGTCTAGAAACGGACATGCCAAACTGAGTCACAACTTGTCCATTCACACTCAGAAAGTGGTGGCTTTTCCCAAAAATATTCTATTGCCTTATTCACTCTAGACAGTTCTGTAAAGAAATCCGCTGTGTGCAGGCCTGAGGCAAAACGTATCTATATGGTGACTGTAAGCAGTCCAAGATATCGGATGAAATGTTTCTGATCTTTTCAAATGCATATCGACATCTTCGGTGTAGACAGTCTCTTCATCTGCTGCATTACCTGCGAGGAAAAGCAAAAGGTGTGAAACAACAGAGACCTTCGTTGTATTGCGTGATAGAAAGAAAAACTTTGATACCTCTATAGTATTTCACAGTTACCTATCCAGTGTTTAGAGAAGATGATGTCTCTCTCTGGCAGCTAAATTAGCAGTAAGCGTAACTATATAAGGTCAACATGCTCAGACTATTACACAGGCAGGCGTGGAAAGGTCAAAACTTTAATTTAACCAATGTGGCCACAACCGTCCCTTGGTTTGTTGTTATTCTGGTGGGACATTCCTTTTCTTTCCTTTAACGCATCTAACTAATCTACCTATGGCAATACGAGGTCCTATCGTAATTTAATTTGTTTGCAGATAATCTTGGCAACGGTTAAGTGATTTACTACTGATATATTTCCACAACAAATCACTCGGTTGGCACTGACAATGCTCAGATTTTAGCTTCGAGTAATTCCCCCTAGACACGTTTTCTACGTTAAACATCATGTTATTTACCGCTTAATGGTGCTGTTATATAAGTAGGCTTCGCACATACCATTTAACCAACATTTCCTTACCATAAAACTTGCGAAGAATGAAAATAAGTCACCACGAAACAGCAAAAAACATTAAATTCCTTATACATCCTAGTTTCGTCAATAAACAATGCTCCCCACTCACAGCATTTACCGCTGCTTTTCAGCGTATGTATTTCCGTAAATTCCATGGTAACGCAACGTCTTACCGTAATTACTAACCTACAAGTTCTCAAAATACTCCTCGATAATATTGTTGCCCAAAGTACAAAAATTATGGTATAGACATTTTGGTTCGGTGTTATTATAAGGGATAGACATTATTGACAGTAGCTCCTGTGACATTTTCATTACCCGACAAATATTTTCTTTTTTGGGCTGATTGTTCAGTGTATAGAATAGGGAGTCATGCCCATCATTATTCCTTGAGGTGTTCTTTGTTTGACCAGCTGTGGAAACTACAAAGATGATGAGTTTACTGTCATAGACATAATTGAGTCCTCCACTGATTACACCTGCCATGGACACGTCTGAGTGAAGTGTAAATCCTAAGGTTAATTTGCCTTTATACCAATGTTTGTATTCCTGGTCGAATCTAAGGTCTGATCTTTATGGATTATTGTCTCTTATTTGGGATTTAATTGTATTTATTGTTGGCAGTATGTTTGCTTTCTTCTTCTTTTTTACTATCTTATTTTTACTAATTATGTCTTATCTGCCGTTTATAGGCCTGTTTTTAAATATTCGTCTACATGTAGGCTATACACATTAATCTGTTTGCTTTTTCTTTTCTTTTTTTTTTGGTAAGCTGTTTTGTTTTATTCCCCTAATTAGTTTACTTTTTTTTTAACTTAGTTTGTGTTCACTGCCTAGTCTTCTGGCACAAATATTGTTCTTGTACCTACTGTATATTGTATATCGTGTTACTGGGGGGAAAAAACATAGAAATCATTCTGATTCACACTCCAGCCAGTAGGAGGCGTAAAAGCTGTTTGCCAACGGTCCTTAACGAACAATAAATGAAGAAGACGAGGAACAACACCCGTCACTGCCACCTAGCGGCTGCAGACTGTATTTCTTGAAATACTGTCAGTCGAAAGGTAAGTTGGCATCTGAGTACAGCGCACTGTGGGTGAGTATCCGAAGTGTCTATAACTTGCCTAAACTGACATAAAATACAGTAATATGTGTCTTTTAGAAACATTTAGACAATGTTTTGTTTATATTGTCTCCGCTGTGTGGAATAACAACGTAGAGACGAAGATTTGGAGTTATTCTAACCTTTAATAGACTCGTTAATAAATGTGCATAGCCTCATTCTATCGGTTTTAGTTTCACCTTTTAGCTAGATTGCTCCAAAATCGGTCGTATGTCAGTCATTTAATTCATTGTAGATGACTGAGTTGTGTTTGAGTGAAACGTTTGGTACAGTCGCAAGCACTGACATGCATTTCACAACCATGCTGTCTGTTTAATTTACTGTGTTATTATCAGAGCTGTCAGTGTTTCAAAGCAACATATGTTCTGACTGAACGTTAACACAGGCTGTCAGAATGAGCATGTTGACATTTGTCACAGAAAGTGTAGGTGCGTTTCAAGTGCTACGGCTTCGTAGCCTGCAACATGTCGTAAACGCTGCGATAAGCTGGAGTTATTTCTCCGAATGTGAGAACAGCTCCACCTCACATCACACGTAGCGTGTTAGGTGTGTTTAAGTTTATTTGACCTTTGGCGTGGCTGTTGGCTAATGGAGAGACTGCTTTGACATACAATGTTTACATGAGCGTTTTATCTGTAATCCCAGAATTTCGCTTATGTTTTAAGAAAGTTTTGTAGGCTTCATAGATCATCTGCAAGATCCTTTACTAGCCTTTATCACTTGAGAGATAGGAAGCAGAGGCTGTATTTAATTTAATTTAACACTGTGTACCTGATTGCCTCCAGGAATGTCCTTCTTGTGCGTCAATGTTGAAATATGTCATTTTCTTTAAATGAAACTATTCTGGACTTTTTCCTAGATTTTCTTGCCTGTAATGGAAATGCATTCTAAACTGAAGACTAATTATGTGTGATGCTGGTATCTGTCAACAATCATTGTCTTATCAATCTTTATGGATATACACAAACATTTTTCTCATAGTTCTCTAGTTTTGTTGTCATGGTTGTTCCGACAATGCAAACAACTGCAAATGTTTAATTTGCATCGACTCTCCTGTAACTATCCACCCTACCCTTCAAGTACACAGTAACTCCCCTCACATGACACCATCCTGCTTATGGGCTTTGACACATCCTGGTGTGTAGTCATGAGCACTAGAAGCAGCACCACATTTATTAAAGTTTTCCTCATGTAATTAAGCAGTGAGGACAGCTGACTGTGCTGCATTAGGTCACCTAAGAATATTGGCATTTTGGAAGTATCAGAAATCACTTCCTCTTTAGCATGCTGTTGCACTGAATTCCTCGAACAGTTATAAAATCTTATTGAGTGTAATCATGTCAAAAACCTGATTTGCAGCTGCTGTAGATAATGTGCACACTCACGGCTCAGTTTGTTCTTCATCTCATGTTTGATGAGGGAGGATCTGTAGGGCCAGCGTCTGTGTCTGAGAGGCAAGACCCAAAATGTCTTTAAATTAATTTTAGTTTACTGAGAAGGTAAAAGGAAATACTGCTGATTCTGTTTCAGACAGGAAGTTTTAGCAATCAAATAATTTTAGCACACTGAGAGATTTCTCATTAAGGTTGTAACTAATGATTATTTTCATTATTGATGAATCTGACAGTGAATTGATTAAGTCAATTAAAATGATCAATTAATCATTTTATATATAAAATGTCAAAGAGTTGTATTTGTAAAGTTTAAAACAGTCTGAAAATATCCCACATGCTTTCCTAAAGTCAGTGTCGATGTCTCAAAATGTCTTATTTTGTCTGATCAACAGTCCAAAACCCAGAGATGCTCAGTTTACTATAAGAAATACTTAACAGTCAAGAAGCTGGAATAGGTGAATTTGTGGTGTTCATGTTGGAAAATTATGTAATTGATTTATTGATTATCAAAACAATCATTGGAGCTCTGATCACAACCTGCTGGAGTCTATATTTATTACACTGACAAAGAAAAGCAAGAACTCTTCATTATTTTGCTGTCTGTTAGCTAATTGTTTCTAATGACCCCCCTGTAACTGTGTTTCTCTATACAGTAATGTATAAGTGGCTAAATGATGGCGAGGTTTTGGTGGGTCAAGGCAGCGGTGAGGCCGTCCCATCGAGTCCCAGGCTGCGGACCCGGCAAGTCGGGAGCCCCAGGCCGGGCCGGGGACACAGCCCACTGATTTCATCCAGAGAGAGAGTGCCAGGAAGCCCACAGTCTGAGACCATGGGCAAGGCCAGGGAATTGTTTGTGCTGTGTGACAAAGAGGGGAAAGGGTTTATCACAAAGAGGGATATGCAGGTGAGGGTGAGGAGCCAGTGTGGCATGATAACAGCATTTAGGCTAATTGTGCAGTGTTGAACTTTTATCCCTCCTACGGTCAGAGGCTACAAGCGGAATTGCCGCTGTCCCCTGAGCAGCTGGAGACGGTGTTTGAGACCCTGGACCGAGAACACAATGGATTCCTTACTCCTGCTGAGTTCAGCAAAGGACTTGGTGAGACTGTTACTCACTGACATTTATGGGAAAAACTACCATCATTCAGAAACATTCGTCATTTGCTGTCAACTAATTCTTCTTTTCTTCTCTCTGTCTGTGGTGCAGGTGAGCTGGTGGGACTGACAGAGGCGACTGAGCTGGGTCAAGATGAAGCAGAAGAGGACACTGACCAGGTGGACTTCTCCCAGGAAGACGCTGCCGTCAGATTTGCAAACTTACTGCTGGAGCTCGGGGCTGACAAACTCTTCAAAAAGTAAGTAAATACAAGCATGTAGGTGGTTGTATCTTCCTGAAAACCCAAGGAACTGGTTTAAATACTACTAATAACTGCTCTACTGACATGTTAAATTGTAGCCATTTAGCATTTGTGTATTACATGTTCGAATGTCTGTGGGGATTCTCAGTCATCCAGGTCATGGCATATATGACATGCTGAGGTTGGCAACTGGCCTTGCTTGAAGTTCTTAAGGAAGTTTCACCTCTCATCCGAGAAGCTTATTCAGTTGTGACTGACTGTTGGGGAGACCCTCTGTGGAATCATTAACAGCTTGAGGGCCTTATAAGTTGCATGTGAGTTGTTGGCCTAGCCAACCATCATGTGGTTTGGTAGGGTCACATGAGACAAAGTGTGGATGGGTGTTAAACTGCATGTTCACAGCACTGGGCCAACTCCTTACGACAAGACTCAGCAGTGATACTGTATCTGAAGGACAAGGGGCTCTCAATAAGGATGGCAGTGTGTACATTTTGGCCAGAAAAGACCGGTGGTTTGAAAGAGGAGTGAAAGAAGCAGTTTACATAAAACTAGAATGACTGTCACTAAACAGACGAGGTGGTCTACAACAACGTGTATTAACCGTTTACAGTGCAGTCTTGACAGTCCTCTCCAGCCACCCATCCACACCTTGACCCTAACAATCCGCCTAACTGTTGGGTAGGTCAACGGCATGCATGTGTCGCTGCGGTCCTCAACGTGTTAATGAAAGTGTAATAAAGGTAGAATATCTGGTAAAGCTGTGCTGGATTCCATTATAGTGTCTAGTATGGGCACACCTCATATAATGGAGACTGTATATTCTTCTTTGTTAAATAAAAACTTACCATGTCAAAGTTTACTTTTTTTGAGCAAACAATGCAAATGTTTTTGATGCTATTGTTGCACATACTGTATTTACAGTTTTTCAGTTTAACCAAACCCTTTATGTGATATAAATACAGTGATGGTGTGGGGTTAAAAACAGATGTCCTCTTGTTCATTGTACATCAGTCAGGAGGAGCTCTGCACTCTGTGGTGTGAGCTCCAGAGAGACAGACCAGAGCTGCTCAGTGTCCTGGAGGGTGTCCTTGCCCACGCAGTGTCCCATCTACAGGACTCCATCAGAGAGAGAGACAGTCTGGAACAAGCTCTACGCAGGTCCAACCTCCTCTGACTGTTTTCTGCCCACTCCGACTGTGAGTATTCAGAGTGGGATGAGTTTTATATATCAATTGATTCAACTGTGATTTGTTCTGCTTTAGACGGGAGAGCGAACATGATCAGGTTGTTCGATCCATATATGAAGAAGTGGAAAGTCAAATCAAAGAGGAGCGAGAGAAGCGCCTGGCTCAGGTACACACACGTGCTATATGGTCCAGCCTATGTGAACTTTACCAAAGTGATTCTCATAATAGCATTTAATGAATTTATTGTGAAATCAAGGACAGTAATAGACAGAACCAGAGGGGGCAAGAGCTGGAGGAGGAGCTAAAGATGCAGGAGCAAGAGTTGGAGAATACAATGACCAGACAGAAAGAGGTAGGCTATGCTACTAAAGTTGTTATGAAGGCCACCATAATTTAATGAGCGACTAAACAGGATCCATCTTTGTCCTAAGCTGGAGACCAGAATCCGCCAGCTGAGCTGTGAGCAGATAAACATTAAGAAACAGAACCAGCAGCTACGACACCTCAATGTGCAGTTACAAGAGCAGGTGGAGAACAGCAGAGAGCAGCTGCAGGCTGCCATGGGTCAGCTCAGCCGGCTTCAGCTCAGCGCTGCCCAAGAACAAGTGGCCAGACAGAAGTAAGGGACTCATTTTGATAAAAACCAGAAAGAAGCTGCTAATGTGTCATTGGATAAATACATGTAGAACTTGTTCCATCCCTTTTTCTGAGACCAAAAATACCCAAATGTGGAGAATATAACATTAGCATAAACAATAGTTTGAACTCAGATGAGTATAAACATGACCTCTAGGTCCCTGGCAGCTGATTTGATAATAATTGCAGGAATAACAACAGATTTTATGTTATATAATGTAAATCTTTAGTTGTGTATAAATATCATGGAAAAAAATCAAAATCATCAATGTAAGTTTATCTCATAATACCTTCTCCCTGTCTGTGGTGTGGTACTCACTGTTGGTATTTTTTTGGGATGTTTTGATAAGAATTTGATTTGATAATAAGTCTTTTTGTTTGCTTCACTGTAGAAATGTGATGAAGGTGTCCCTGAACATACAGACAGAGAAGGAAAGCCTCTTGAGGCAACTGGAGCTTTTGCGGTAAGTCTAATGGGCTGCTTGCTGTTTCGGGTCAAGTTCTTTTGTTAAGGAGACAAAAGAAAATATCCTGACAAGAATTTATAGGTGAAAGCAGCACCTGCCCAGCCATTCGTGTAATTGGAAATTGCCTCTTTCATATGTCTCACGACTCCAGACATGGGTGAGAATGGTTCTAAATGATTTTCTTTCTCTGTGCCAGGGATATGAACAAAAGACTGCGAGATGAGAAAGATGCCCAACAGTCTCAGAAGAGGGTTAGTCAGAGACACTCTGTCCTTCCCACTGTGCCGTTAAATTATTACCTCAGTGAAGACCTTTGTACGCCGTGGACACAGCAGATTTATCCACCCTAAGCTAAGTTCTGGATTGGCTTAATGCTTTGTTTCCATCCTCTGGACAGTTATTTATATGGGCAGCTGTTAGTGTTTACTTATTAAGTGAACTTGTATTCATGGCTTCGACACAGTTTGGAATTTTTGAATGTCATCAATGTTTTACTGTAGATGTGGTCAGTGAGCTGAAGGATTTTGTTGAAGGGACATTTATTTTGTCCTGTGTGTGTTTGAAGGA